>NC_142935.1:41497221-41552221 GCF_046866305.1 Octopus bimaculoides | reverse complement strand
CGGATAATGCGGTACTCTAGTTCCTGTATTTAGTTTCCTGTATAGTTCCAGTGCTTCTTTTGCTCTATTTTTAGATTAAATATTCACTTGCTTGTGATTGAAATCTTCCATTTAAAACTATTTTGTTACCATCATTTCACTAGAGAAGGTGAAGTTATTTGCATGGAGATGTTATTATGTGACTGTCATAAATGTAAACCGAAACCAAAAGGACCTAAACTGAAGGATCTACTATGTGGTATCTTGACCTGTGAACAATAAAATCCAAATCTTCCCCAAACGACACACCATTAATATATTAACGTAGGCTCTAGTAGATAATATAGTCCACAATGTCAGCACCAAGACGAGCATGGATTTCTTTTCTTATAAATCTGCTAAAGTTCAACAGCCGAAATGGATTCAGTTCCAACAAAGTTTCGCAGGTTTCTGTAACATACATACACGACCACATACACGCATACACACATGCATATACACACACATACATATACAGATACCTTCATACATATGGACACACACACATACATACATTTACATGCATACTATAGAAATAGATAGATAGATAAATAGATAGAGATAGTTAGATAGATAGATAGTTTTTCTGTATTGATTGAGAAAGCAGTGGTTTACCGTTAAGTTAAATGTGTTTAAGAGATTAATTTTGAAAGCTGCATTTCCTCGCTTTCGGTAAATATGTTGCTTATTTTTTGGTAGTTTTTTTACTGATTTAGTCCCTCTGAGCGTGAGGCATTGCTATATAGTTACTATATAGTTAATGCCCTTATATAAATTATATATATTTATGAAAAAAATGATGAGTTTTTTTCATTATGAGGTTTTTTCACGCTGACTACCTGATAAATTCTTAGAAAGAATTTATCCTATATTATATTATAAATAATTAGAATATATTCAGTGCTGAATATTATTCTGTATAAGCACATGTTACTGAGATGCAACCGGATAAATTCAAATCTCTTTCACGGATATATAATTATGAACAGAAATCATTGGGTACATCGTGGTATGTTGATTCTTGTTTATTTTTATGTGTCTCGACCATACGTGTACTGATGAACAAAAGATGCAGGTTTATTCACAGTTTTTCTGTATTGATTGAGAAACCAGTGGTTTACCATTAAGTTAAATGTTTTTAAGAGATTAATTTTGAAAGC
Organism: Octopus bimaculoides; assembly: GCF_046866305.1. Taxonomy (NCBI): domain Eukaryota; kingdom Metazoa; phylum Mollusca; class Cephalopoda; order Octopoda; family Octopodidae; genus Octopus; species Octopus bimaculoides. The sequence continues at coordinate 41,551,043 of NC_142935.1, read as the reverse complement.
TGCATTTCCTCGCTTTCGGTAGTTTTTGACTTATTTAGTCCCTCTGAGCGTGAGGCATTACTATATAGTTACTATATAGTTAATGCCCTTATATAAATTATATAGATAGATAGATAGATAGATAGATAGATAGATAGATAGATAGATAGATAGATAGATAGATAGATAGATAGATGGATAGATAGATAGATAGATAGATAGATAGATAGATAGATAGATAGATAGATAGATAGATAGATAGATAGATAGATAGATAGACAGATAGATTATTAGACAGATGAACCTGTAAGTAAATATGTACAATGCTGGATCAATTATTTGTATCGTGAAGGTAAATATGTTTTCGAAATATAAAAATTCGCAGACATTTAAAACCGTACGTGAAAGTGTATTTGCATATTTATTGTGTGAAGTTTTAAAAAGTATGTAAACGTACAATGATAGCTGGCTCGTAGTTTTTGTTTTTTCCACATTAACATCAGACATGACGAAGCACAGGCTTAGTAAGTTGCTGTTATTTTCATATGTTTCACAAAATCACGTAAATAACTCAAAACTGAATGAAATTCGCTTGAGCTTAATTAATACTTATTGAAAGTGATACATCTGAACACTTTCAGGTACGTTGGAGAATATATACTGCAGTATTCTTTTATGGTGTTTTACGCTTGGAGTTCAAAAGCAGTGGAAGTCATCTTTCTTTTCATCCTTCTTAAGTCGTTAAAATAAATTATCAGTCGTCCTGAGGGCAGATCATTCAAAGTTTCCCTGCTGTAAGTTTCTGACCTATACCTATGTTACAAATGAATGTATTACATGCAAATACAATAGCGATGTATATTTTATGTACATTAAATGTGATGATATGTGCATACATCACCTTTTACAAGGAAAAGGTAGAAGGAACTTCCAAGCTAATAAATTTATACTCCACGTGAAAGTATTGTGCTTAATATTCCATTGATTATATATATGTATGACACCACAAACAATGTACATAAGAACGACACACACAGTGACTGCACTAACTGAATCTAAACCAATATGGGAAGATAACAAAATACCTATGAGCAACGAAATGAAACCACTGCGTGCACATCCCATTTCCAGTACGCATGCGAGACATGCACTCATACAGCAGACATTCAGAGGAAGACACATACATTAGTAAGGAAATACTGCCTGTGTCAGTTTCGGTATTTCCTACTCGAACCACAATACGAGTAATCAGGTTTGCGAAACATTCGATTCCATAAAAATCTTCTCACAACTGTAAGGAAAAGAATGCGAAAATGCCATCGCTATATAACAAGATCCAATAGCGTTTCAAACACCATTCCTTGATGCATCATGAAAAGTGAAGAAGAAGAAAAGATGGGCAGACAACATTAGTGAATCCAAGAGTAAATCCTCAGCAGACACGATAGGTGTGGCAAACAACGGCTTTGAGTGAGAACACTGATAGGCAGTTTTTCAATACCCCTATGTATCCACTTGTAGGTGAGGGCTGAAGACAGAAGACAAAGACTTGTGCATTTAAATGTGTTTATATTCTTATGCGTGAATGCTTTAATCACACAAGAAGCTGCAATTATCTTTTTCAATAAAATTAATCTCAACAATTCCTTTGATTTCTTGAAATTTTCTTCTCCTTCTTTAAGACAACTTATTGCAACTCAAAGGGTTTTATTTCTTTCTCTTGCAAAGCATAACATGACGATTCTTTTATCATTTACTTCTTTTTTTGCATGTCATTCACTATATCACCACCAACTAAATTCATGTCACCTGACCACTTCAGTTACGTCCTGGAAATTATTCAAATTTTGATTTGCAGCAGCAGCAAAGGGAAACGATATAATATATCAAATTAGGTGTCAAAATGTTCAGTCACATCTTTAAGTCGATATGTCATTAGAAAGTGATATAGGTTATATACTGGCATAAGCAATAACAGACAACTTATTATAATAAACGTTGCCTGAGAAACGGTTAAATAATTCATAGTGGCAGGGATATTTTGCGCATTGTAATGAAAATATTCTTTATTAGAACAATATAGTATAAAACCTCTAGATATTAAATAGCTGGAATAGTAGCCAAATCTCCCTCAGAGCACTGATATATAAATAGCTAGGATGTCACAACTGAAGTTCTTTTGATCAGGACTAAATTGGAAGCAAGTAACATGAATAAAAACAGTATGCATCAGAATATTCTATAGACAAAATACTGTTTTTAATGCGCCCACTCCTTAATACTGGGGTGTTTTAGATTATAAAGAAACACAAAACCTGACTGTTTTGAATATTATGCTCTTATTGAATTAGGTTTTAGTTCAACACACGCTGTATTACGATAGTTTATGCAACATTGTGTTACTTCAGTATGGGATGAGTCACTATTGACCGAATCAATAGTATACAAGCGTATTAACAAAACATTTTACCATTCCTATCTGTTTTCCAAATTGTTCCGTACAAGACGAAACTAATGTTTACGTATTCAATACAATATATTGTTAGTAGCAGCTGCATATCTATTTCTTATTTGTTAATGTGCAATGCAAAGTTGAAATTCTCAGAAAGACTTTGAGATGGAAATTTAATAATATATCCATGATTATCTGTAATTACCCAGCTACTCAGTAGGTTACTCTCTAGTCATACAAAAAATTCATACAATTCCTGAATATAGATAGTTTTAGCTAAGTAATAATATGAAAATTAAGTATAAATGCAAAATTTATCCTTTAATTATGTAAAGTTGCATATCGAATTTTGATTATGGCAGAAGTAAGAATTTTGCTTCATTGAAATCATGCATTCTTTTGCTGTACAGTTCGCTTTGGTGTGCCACAAGGCATTAAATCCCGATAAAAGTCATTGCAAAGTATCGTATTTAATTGATTATCAATACACTTCAAAGAACATTTTTCATCATTGTTCATAATTTCTCTACTTTCAGATAGATGAAATGATAAGATGTGAAAGATTCTTCGTAATTCAGTGATAAAATAACAACGGATCAATTTGGTTATAAGATTTCAGTTCATAAATTCAAAGCATGAATGCTGTCCAATCTAATTATAATTTATTTCGTTCAAAAGTTTGAGATGAAGCATGTGACTAATGATATCTAAATAAGTCTATATAACTAGCCACTACGACTGCTGCGTGCCCTTGATATCATGAACCAAAGGGAAAATAAATCACAAGACGCCAACATTAGAATATTGTTTGCCTACCTAAGGCAAAATGAAATAAATAACTCCTTGAAAGAAAAGTTTGAATTAACTTGGCAAAATTTTGTTCTAATTTTTGGGGGATGTTGAAGTAGTGATTTTAAGCAGCAGCAAATGAGCGGTTTACAGTACTACATTTTGTTTCATTCCTTAAATACCCATTGCGAAGATGTTTTGTTCTACTTTGAAATGTACGGCTATACGGTAAATCTGTTACAGATGGAATTTCTCTCCAGTAGATATGTTTACAATTGCATAGAACTATAAAACTGCGCATGTAAAACTAAGTGTCAAATGATGGAATAACAACAGATCGGCTTTAGATATTCGTATAGAATGTCTGAACTAGTACTTTATTTCTTTGAGTTCAAAATTCAGTTCACTATAACTGTTGTGTCGACCCCAGACGAAGTAGGATCTCCAAAGACATATAAATGGAGGTAGTCTGGCCGTGGTAGGTGTGTTGAGTAGCAGTCGAGTAGCTGTTTGAGTAGCAGTCGAGTAGCTATTGAGTAGCAGTCGAGTAGCAGTCGAGTAGCAGTCGAGTAGCAGTTGTGTAGCGGTTGAGTAGAGATCATCCGAAGGTGCTAGATAGCAGTAGCTTGAGACATAACAATAACATCATAGCTCACAGGTGTTTACACAGTTACCACTGCATTAAGAGAAAACATGTATTTATGGGGAAATGTTTTGAGTTAGTTACTAGCACGGAGCTCAAAGTTGGAACTTTTAGAATGGCCTTTTTTATTCTGAGAGGGAATTGAATTCCAAAATATTAACGTTAAGAATACTGCGTTGTAGTATATTATAGCTACAATTCCGATTATCTTCCAGACGACATTTAATTACACAACCTAAAATAGCTCTGTTATATAGTTATGAAACAAATGGACTCATAACGGTACCATTTTCCAGACTATTGAAGTCCTAAATGAATTAAGAAAGAGTAATGGATAAAGTGTGTGTTAAGATATGAAAGGATAAAACGACCTAACAATATATACATGAATATGAAGAAATACGATGGAAACTTGCTTTTTTCTCTGTAGTAGCATAAATGCTGTAGATTTAAAGGAAAGAGGAAATAGGAAGCAATAACTTTCATAATTTTCCAAATAACCTTTGAAACAGGGAAAATTATAATCGACGGATTCACTGCCGGTTATTTACAAAAGTTATGAAAGGAAAAATATTGTTGAAGCGAATTGCGAATATTCCTGAAATTTGGGTAAGGCAGGAACATTTAATGAGACACTTGAGTGAGTCTCTTTACAGCCTTGGCATTTTATCCAAATAAAGTTATTCAATCCAGTATTATTTCTTTCGTAAAAGATAATAAAACACACAGCACAGATATGAGTCAAGATCAAATAGAGTTTTGAATCTGACATGAGTCATTTATAATCTTACGTGATCTCTTAGGTTATATTAGCAATATTTTAGTACAAAAATTCCATAGAAATATTAGCTATCAAAGAAATAAAATATGCAGTTATATTTTAAAGTTGTAAAATAGAATTAAGAAAAATAATAAATTGCAAAAACCAATGATTAATTATTGAAAGCATAATTGAATTATGTTTTGTTATCGAAACAAACCATTGGGTATGTTCAGTAGCTTAAACAATATAATCACTGGAAGCGCTGATAAAATATCTAATATAAAAAAAAAACAAAAGAATGAAATGAATTATAAACCAAATCTATAAATAAAAATATCTTTATTTTCATTCCAGTTCTCTTTTGTTTTCCGTATGACTGACTTGTATAATGTGAGACGTAATGTATTTATTTTGATAATGGATGTACATGCAGAGAATTCCTTTAATTTTTAACATTTTCATTTATTATACTTTCCCATTAGTTTATCTATTCATTCTTTTGTATATTCTTTTCATGTTTATTCATTCATTTATTTACTTATTTCTTTGTTTATCTACATTTCAGTTAAAGAGTTGCTTCCATTCATGATGTTAAACAATTACAGATTCGATTATTATCTTTTTTGCTCAATAATTTTTTTTTTTTTCTGTCCAGTTTAAAATTTCGAAACTAGTTTAACCGTTCACCTTTGATGCTGTTCATTCAGTGAACATTTATTTATCTCAATAAACTGAGAAAAGAGAAGTCTATTCCTTCTCTTTCCAAGAGGGAGAGAAGGAGAGAAATTACACACTTCACAGAATTTAAAGCGATGGCCTCCATACCCACCACATAATCACCTCCACTAAACTAAAATCATGCTAACATTTCAGTCGACATTACTGAAACTTAACGAAATATTCGTCGATTTTTTTTTGAAACCGATTATCGATCGATATAGCGTTGTGAATGAAGACTACCCGACAATCTACACCACTCGACAATCGGTTGAAATGCATACATGATTACTAAACGTTCGCTTGCAGAAATGTAATAATATCAAATAGACAATGTACTTGGAAAGCGAATTTATTTTGAAATACGGGGCATTTGTACCACAACAAATAGGAACTCATTCTTTTTCTTTTACTCCGGTATGTGCATATATATACGCACATACATGAATATATACATATATATGTTTTTGTGTGTGTACGTTAGTGTGTCTTTTAGTATTATTTACTTATATATATCAACAAATGAGCAACTTTAACAACTCTCTGTGATTCTTGAATTTGTTGGAAATATCAGCAAAATCTATTTCATGTTATACTCTCGTTAGTATTAAGGAAAGGGAAAAATAGAATTAATATTTTTGATTTTGTTCGGCTATATGAATTTAATTCTTTTTCTAAATGCCTTCGTCCATTACTTGATACAAGAAAAGAGAAATTTGGAAAATCCTGACCAAAACAGAGAAATTGTAACTTAACAAAACATATAGAAAGAGAATGAAAACGCCGTATTCGAAATTCAGATATTTTTTACGTGTGGTGTAGTTGTATTATTAAAACAAATTCAAAATTTAAATTTCGGAACATAAGACTTAACATGTTATCTGGTACATGGCCGAATTCAGATGGGTAGAAGACCTAAAAAAATGTGTGTATGTGTGTGTGTTGTGTTGTGTGTGTGTTGTGTTGTGTGTGTGTTGTGTTGTGTGTGTGTGTGTGTGTGTGTGTGTGTGTGTGTGTGTGTGTGTGTTTGTGTCTGTGTGTCTGTGTCTGTGTGCGTCCGTACGTGTATGTGGTTGAGCCTTTAATAGTCAGGAATCAACATCAGTTCAATCGTAGAAAGGAATTGAAAGTAATTCAGCCACTACCTATTACTCTCGCTTTCTTTCTCACTTCCACTCTCCCTTGCTCGGCACACGCGTCAAATTTAAGTATCTTAATATTCCCATTAAGGACGTTGCTGCTTCGGTGGATTAGTAGACATGGGTGTTGAGAATTAGTAATACAACATATAGGTAGTTTCAAATCTCTTCTAGAAATTGCAAAATATCTAGTTAAAAATGTTATTTAAGCAACAAAATTTCTTTCTCTTAAGTGTGACATACGCGCCAGGTACTGACAAAGAATAAATTGACGTATTAATATTATTGATGATGATAAGGATAAATATAAGTAACTCGAACGTGGAGTCTAAAAACAGAAACAAAACATATACAAATGCATGACAAAAGCACCAGGATTAATATGTATATACAACATACAGAAAATAGCACTACTAGGCACCACGCACATCCTACCTAAAACACTTTTAATAAAGTGAAAATAAGAGTATCACAACAAAGCACAGCAAATACCCAAGGGGCACAGAGCTGAGCTAGGTAGTGCAGTGAAAGCTCGGGATAAAAATATGACCTTTGACTAATAAGAGAGCATTGGCTTCAATACCACTCGTTCTGAAAAAAAAAACCATCTGAAAACTTTAGGATACCCTACAATCTAGGTGCATTGCAAAAGTCGGCATTACTTGAAACTGCACGCATATTGCGTAACGTACTGCCTGTCTGAGGTCCTTGTTGTGTCTTGACAAACAGTACAAACTCCCGGTAGACAATATCTTGAATCAACAAGCTCGCGATATTGTATACTGTGAGACTTCTTTAATAATAATAATAATAATAATAATAATAATAATAATAATAATAATAATAATAATAATAATAATAATAAAAAGAAGAAGAAGAAGAAGAAGAAGAAGAAGAAGAAGAAGAAGAAGAAGAAGAAGAAGAAGAAGAAGAAGAACAACAACAACAACAACAACAACAAAAACAACAACAATTTAGACACATCTACCGAGTGTGTGGTAATGTGTGAGAGTGAATGAATTGTGTGTGTGTGACTGTATTTTACTGAGCTCATTTGTCCTTGTGCGTCAATAATGCGTTATGAAGCTTTATATATTCATTAGTGGTCATGTTTAGAATGATTTCGAATGTTTTATTTAAGCATACCATTAATTATTCCTCTTTGTTCATATCAAATTCAAGCAATAGAGGTTTCAATCTAATTTTTTTTACGAACAAAATGCAAGCCACTTTATGAAATTTAAATATCTATTGACTGCATTTTGCGGGCAATTAAATATTTGTCGACTGAGTAAGAATGGAAAGTTGGCAGATGTGACACTCACAGTTTCTATAATAGCAACAAACGAAGAAGTCAAGATGAAATAAGAATGTACAACTATAGTAAGTAAAACTGTTCTACAGTATCTTTTCACCGATATTTTCCCACATACTCTTGGCTACATTTCTACTTGCACTTAGCGCTTTATTGGTAACTCAAGAATGAAAGAAAATTGATATTTTATACTGAAAGGGATACATTTTGCTACGACACTAGAATAATAAGTAGTTACAAAGTAATAATGAACATTGCTAAAGCTTTTCTTAAGAAAGACTATATTAATGTAAATAGAAATATCAAATGTTTAGCTACTACGGCAATACAGTACGGTCATGTAAATTACTCCACTGAGAGCAACTAAATGTATCGATTTATGTGAACGGATATATGCAAAGATGTGTATTCTGAACACAATGTTCATTATTCAGCAGCCATTTTTAAAGACATATATATATATATATATATATATATTAGCTTTCAGCTACGAAAAAATAAAACTAAAAAGAAATAAAGAACGACTGAAAGGGTAGATTTCGAGATTAGATATCTTACGAAATTTAGTTTTCTTTCGCTCGATTTTGAATTCAACTTCTACCATTCGCAGTCTATAATTTCATGATTCAGAGTTCAATAAGTTACAATAATAAAAAAAAAAATATGGCTTTACTACAGCCCTGTTCTAACAGAAAGGCCTAAGGGCTAATCTTATACGAATAATGAATGTCAAACGGTACTCAGTTGTAGGAGGCGGTTCGAAGCTCCGATACCATAAAAAATATAGCAGTGAGATGCTAAGGTTAAGTTAATTGAAATGTCAGTTGTTAACAGCAAATGACATTTAAGTTTATTGAAGGGTATTAAGATTTCGCACAACAAATACTGTGATAGAATAATACATGTTGGGCACTATCAATGTGCCTTTGAGCAATATAATTAACTAGATTAAATGACAGAGCGAACACCTTATAGCCTTCCAGAATATACCAACAAAATTGTTCGACACACGATCAAAGGATAACAAAATTTGGTAAACTGAACCAACGACAGATCCTCTGCATTCACATTGATCTTCTTGACCATAAGGCAAGTTGCTTTCAGATCACACTATATTATATTGCATTCAAAGTTGAGTCCATTCCTTTCCAAAATACACGACCAAACTTGTTAATACACAAGCGAAAATATAAAAGAAATCGGGAATTCAAGAAAACAAAGCTTCCTTTGAGTAGTCAATGAATTGCTAGAAATATCACCCACATTTACCGCAGATCGTACCATGTCATCTTCTAAAAGGAGACTGGCAAAGAAGAGTATGGTTTTCGATATGCTAAATGATAGAAAATGAGATTGTCATGAAAAACGCTTTTTAACAGGGACCCCCTCGAACATAATTGTCTTCAATTTAAACAAAATCCAACGGCCAGAAATTTTGAAATAGTTTCTCAGTTTAAAGCAGATGCTCCTTCTAAACAGAAGTAGTTACGAAATAGATTTAACAATGTACTGGAGGATAGATGATTCAGTAATCCTCCAATCAAAGTACGAAATGTTAATAACTGACTAACAGTGAAGAGTTAAAATATACGCATACCTATTTAATACCATAATAAATAGTGGTATGTATAAGTCCGTCAATGTTTAGAGTAAGACCTAATAATAAAATAGATTCTGCAGATTGAAACCAAGAGTACTGAATACAGAAATATACCACACACTCTTACACACGCACACACACACACAAAGACACTCAGACATACAAATACACACACACACACACACACACATATATATATATATATATATATATATATATATATATATGTGTGTGTGTGTGTATGTATATATATATATATATATATATATATATATATATAACAATTTTCATCATATACACATATATCCATGTACATGTCATACACATACATACATATATGTGTGTGCATGTGTGTGTATGTGCGTGTGCGCCTGTTCGTGTGTGTGAGTATATGTATCTCTGCGTGTCTGTGCGCATGTGTGTGTTTGTGAAGTATACGTATAGATAATGATATGTCAAACATGTATTCGTAAATTCAGTGTAATAAAGTACAATGTGTTTTGCAATTTACACTGGTTATTTGCTCCAAAGCTACAATACATCTTCTACACTTTCTTAATATCATTCGCAGGTTGGTGTATGCAAACATGATGAGCAAAGATGCAAAAGGACCTCATAAATATAAAGGAAACTCTGAAATGTTCAGATTTTTATCCTTATGGACTAACATCTCAAATAAAACAGAAGAAATCAAAATTTCAGGTTAAGGAAATTGAAGACATTTTTGCTTTTATCAATTGTTCTTTATGATACATTATCGACCAAAAAAAAAAAAAAAATTAAATATCAAGAAGCAGTTTTAAGTTTCTTTAAATGGAAGTGCAGGTGAAATTTATTTTAATCTATGAATAAAATACTGTTCATAAAACGTGCAATTTGAATGTGTAAAGCTAGATTAAGACATGGTTTTTTTTTCTTTTGCCCATTCTGAAACATGATTCACGGAGAAAATAATTTTCATACTGATATTAAATTTCAAGCTGCTATTCCTCATAAAGAATGTACAACATATTTTGAAACATACTTAAAAAAAGAAGAAACATTTCTATGTTTTCAACATCATGAAATAGTACAGGTCTACAGTTCATTTAAACTGTTTTCCTTCAAGGGACACTATTTTCTAGGAACACTATTTTCCCTAGAAAACTATTTTCTAGGGATCATTTATTACAATAGCAACTTTGAAAAGGAACTTTGCCTCATAAGCGACGCACTTAGAAGCTTCTACCAACCAGATAAAATGCATTAAAGACAAATTACAATTTGTAGTCAAGTATTATGACTCTTAGTAAGAATGGTTACAGAAATTTCAATCCTGTGATGCATCAAGACTTAATCAATCTAAAGACATGTGAGATTATTACCGCACCAGAGTTAGTAAGAATTCCCATACTCACTATGAAACACAGAAGCACAAAACATTTGGTAGAGTGCAATTTGGACCTACCTACAGTTGTTGGAAATATATATATGTATGTATGTATAGGCGCACATATTTGTTGGATAGCCGTTCACTATATCTATGTATATATATATATATATATATATATATATATATATATATGACTGATTAGTTTCGTTATTTTTTCTTCTTGTTTTGCCTTTGTGAGGTACAAGTATTGCTATCTGTTGCAGTTTTAGCACTTTAGCTGCTATTTTTGAATTTCGGTATGTGGTGAAGCAACTGTTGCTGATCCCTTAATTATGTTTATAAATGTATAAGAACTTTTAAATTAGGTCTGCACCGATAATGGTGTTTACATACCGAAGGGATTGGTAAAAAATATTAATTATTAATTTATTAGTAAATTAATAATCCTTTACCCTTTTATTTGTTATATATATATATGTGTGTGTGTGTGTGTGTGTGTGTGTGTGTGTGTGTGTGTGTGTGTTTGTGTGTGTGTGTGTGTGTGTGTGTGTGTGTGTGTGTGTGCATGTGCATATTTTTGCATTTTATTTGGCTGTACGGTAAATAGCTTTCTTCCCAACCACATGGTTCCGGATTGAGACCCACTGCGTGACACCTTGGTACGGTGTCTTCTACTATAGCCACGTGCCGACAAAAGCCTTGTGAGTGGATTTGGTAGACGGAAACTGAAAAAAAAAGGCGGCGAGCTGGCAGAAACTTTAGCACGCCAGGCGAAATGCTTTGCGGTATTTCGTCTGCCGCTACATTCTGTGTTCAAATTCCGCCGAGGTTGACTTTGCCTTTCATCCTTTCGCGGTCGATTAAATACGTACCACTTACGCACTGGAGTCGATATAATCGACTTTATCCGTTTGTCCTTGTTTGTTCCCTATGTGTGTAGCCCCTTGTGAGCAGTAAAGAAATAGGAAACTGAAAGAAGCCCGTCATATATATATATATATATATATATATATATATATATATATATATATATATATATATATATATATATTGTATAGTACAATGCAAAATACCAAACGGAACCTCACCTCTTATATCTCATCTTTCTTCCTCCTTTTACGCCTATGTGATATAATTCTTGGGAGAGAATACATTTGCGGCTGAAGAGAGCTTTATATTGTCAATGATACACTGATGTAACAACTATAAAGCGTGAAACACGTGTACCGCAGAATCCTTTGTGTTTTTGTTTTTATTTTTGCATTTACAATTTATATATATATATATATATATATATATATATATATATATATATATATATATATATACATATAAATATTTATTTATATAAGGGCCTTACAGTAGAATAATGCCTCACGCTAAGCTACCATAATAAACACATTTTTACCGAACGCGAGGAAAATGAAATTCTCAAAAATTGGCCTCTTAAAATCGGACTTAACTATATATCGAACGATTTCCCGATTATTACAATAATATGTAACTTTCGATCATCAGAATAGTATGGTCAGAATATGTAAACATAAACAAAATAGTCAACGTACCAAAACGAAAACCCATGTATCCACCATGATACATAGAAGATTGTTTATCCCTATACATTCATGTAAGAAGCGTGCTTTTTGTGAATTGCATTTTGGTACATGTGTTTATACCAGAATAAAATTCAGCACTGAATATATTCCGGTTATATATTTAATTAATTCAATAATAGGATAAAATCTTCTACAAGAAGAATTTAATCAGTTGGACAACTGAGGAAGTGCCTCAAGACTGGATTGATGCCATTTCAGTCTCCTTGTATAAATCGGGCCAAAGGATCTGTGTGGTAATTTTCGTGGGATTTCGCTTTTGTCTGTAGCTGGAAAGGTACTTGCCCTCATTCTTTTACAACATTTAAATACATTCATATTTCTAAATACGCTATCTAAGTCTCATTGTGGTTTTCGCTCTTCCAGGGGCACAGTTTGATTGTATCTTTACGATCAGACAATTTCAGGGTAAGTACATTGAAGCGAATCTTGCCCTATACCATTGCTTTGGATTTAAGCAAGGCATTCGATACTGTTAATTTAAATGGTCTATGGCTAATTCTAAGGAAAATAGCTTGCTGAGAAAAAATTGTAAACATGGTCATGGCTTTGCATCAAGATATGAGGGCTAGAGTTAATTTTGGTGATAGACTCTTTCTGAATCTTTGACGCGTAAAATGGAGTAAAGCAAGGAGACCTTGATGCACCCGCCCTCTTTGCAATATACTTTGCTGTTGTGCTGTCACATGCTTTTCAAACTCAGAGGAAAGCTTATTTACATTACTGCAGGGACTGATTTTAATCTGACCAGACTGAAATTCAAAACAAACGTCTTTACTTCACTCATTAGGGAACACTTATACGATGACGATTGCCATCTAGTCATTCACTCTCAAACAAGACTGCACTCTCTTGTATCTGCATCTGACAAAGCTTGTGATGATTTTGGTTTGACCATCAACTAGTTGCAATGTATCAACCTGCGCGTGGTGCTGTTTGCAACCCCTCTAAGATTTTTGTTAAGAATAAGTTACTTGAGGCTGTTGACCTTTTAAACTGGAAGCTTAGAAGCTCTGTACAAAATTATGGAAATCTGTACACAGAAATGCATCTACGAATTCGAAAGGCAGCGCATGCGTTTAGTGGTTTAGAGTCACGTGTTTGCCGCCAACAACATATGAATAACAAGACAAAGTTGGCTCGTTTGTCTTACCATCCCTGTTATATTCTTATGCATCAAGTATGTGTTATGAAAGATATTTCAAATTGTTGGAACGACTCTACCAAAAATGCCATCGCTGCATTTTAAACATTAAATGGGGATTTATTTTTTTTACTTCAGAAACAGATGTCTTTGCGTCTGCAGGCATCGCTTCAATTAAAGTAATGCTTCTGAAGAACCATACGAGATGGTCTGGCCACATTGTTCGAATGGTGGATGGACACACGTCCAAACATATATGAAACTTAACAGAATGAAATAAAAATTCGAAGGCTGTGAATAGTTTTCAGAACATTTATATACATATACATACATACATTTATACACACACACACACACACACACACACACACGCACACACATACATATATATATATATATATATATATATATATATATATATATATATATATATATACATACATATATATATATATATATATATATATATATATATATATATATATATATATATATATATATATATATATATATGTATGGATACATGTATATGTACGCATATAAATAAAATATAGATACACATGTGTGTGTATATTTATATTATACGTACACATACACACACAGAGAAACATACGTGCACAAGCACACACGCATATACACACATATGTACGTTTGCATGTATGAAATCATACATTATTATACAGCTATCCATACACTGAGAAAAAGAGAGGGTAAGAGAGAGAGAAAAAGAGAAAGAGAGTGAAAGAATAGTGCCCCTACCAGAATGGCAGAGATTAAGCATACTTGATTGTGTAGAGATACTTGACTCTCATTTCACTTCTACGATATAGATGCCATGTATATATTGAATCGGTCTTTATTATAAATAAACTAACAATAGGAACGAATATATTCCACAATAATTAAAAGTGATGATGCTTTAAGAGAAAAAATATTACATGGTAAGTTATATAAGTGCATGAATAAATATTTAAATAAAGCAAATAATTATATTTTTTGGTAGACAAACGAGAAGAGTGCTAGAATGTCTGCAAGGCTAGATAGAGTAGGCTGGTGTTTATAGAAGAATATTAATAAAAAAGATGCAAATAAAAAGGAATACTTACAAAGAAGAGAATAAAAAGGAAACAAAGTAATTAAGAGATCTCTTTTGTGCAAAGCACTTTAGTTGGGTGTGCCTTGTTTAGTAGTGAATGAGAGACGTCAATATGACACTTCGTAGCAAATTAACAATTCTGTCGATTGCTAATGTTTTATCTGGGCATATATTGGGAAGCTGAATAGACAACTCATTAGATTTCAAAGATCAACATTAGCTAAAATACATGATGGCTGATCAGAGATTAATCGGATGTGATTTTTATAAAGAATGTCTTTAAAATGCAAATGAGGAAACAAAAACAAGAATAATACTTGTTTCCAATAAAAGCTGAAGGCCTATAAATTTGAGGAAGTCGATAATGCTAACCGCAGTCCTTAAGAGACAATTTTTTTTTGGTACTCCTTTGATGAAGGTAAAAGTTGATCACAACAGGATTTAAGCTAAGAAAATAAAGTGACAGAAGAAATTATGCAAAGCATTTTTTTTTCTACAACCTGACAATCTGTTTAGCTTATTGCCTGAATAACGGTTTTAAATTTCGGCACAAGGCCGGCAATTTCGGTGGAGAGGAGAGTCGATTACATCGACCCTAGTGCTCAGCTAGTACTTATTTTATCGACCTCGAAAGAATGAAAGGCAAAGATGACCCTGGCAGTATTTGAACTCCGAACCTAAAGGCTGACGAAGTGATATTGATCATGTTACTCGCGACGTCTTCACTGCTTCTCTCCACCTGAAGTTCTGGTCCGATTCGCACTTCGAGAAACTTCACCAAGTTTCACTCTAGTGTCAGAAATAGATGCTGCCTAACATGAAATGCATCTACGGAAGACTTTTGTTTAATGTTCTTGTCTCAGTTCCATCTTCTGCAACAATGCTCTAGGGTCCATCATAAAGGATAGAGGAGAAGAGCATCGTTGACGGTACAATTTACTCGACTTGGAATAATTTTAAGCGGTTGCCGGTATGGGTAGACTGCTGCCATGAATGAGACGAATAGGTCTGTCATAGAAATATACCTCATACAGTAGAACATCTGAGCCAAGCAGTTTGTGCCCTACACAAAGGCTCAGTATGTCTACCAGTACGACAACTGAAATCAGTTTTTCGAAGCACTCGCTCACACTGACAGTCGCGTCAAATTGTCTAGTTATGCATCACAGACTCGTGTCTCAAGCTGTTTTATCTCTTACAGTTGTTGTGGTGGTGTTTGTTGTGGCTGCTGTTGATGATTATGTCATTGTTGTTGATGTGGTTGATGGCCTGTGCTTGATTTAAGTTACAGGTCACACTTCATTTAAAGTGCTTCACTGCCAAATTATGTGTGGTGAATGTTCACATCAGTATTTCAGCCCACCTCTCATTGACGGCTGCTTGACTTCAAACAATTCATTGCTTTCAAATCCTTCTCTATTCGAAGGCTGAACGGGGATTACGGCCTTTTCCTCCAGTTGTTTTCACGGTAGTGGAGATGATGGAGAACTTTTCTTGCGTCTTCTTTGAGCAGAGAACTACTATCTTGCTCTACTGACATTTCTTGTTATAGTGGTTACCACAGTCACCCACTTTATGATTTTGCATGTTTGGTGTTGATTTCAGCGGTGAAGAGCGATGTATCGTTCTCGCCATCACCACAGTGGGATCGAATGCCTTCTGCTGGCCTGTTTTAATACAAATGTAACATTGTGAATTGCTGCCCTACGGAATGACCAACATCGGCTCGTAATCTCCGAAACAGAGGAAATTTGTTATGTGAGGCTTGTGTTCTAGAATTACTAAAACCTGTAAGTCAGTCCTACAAGGAATTTTATTGACCTTACGTTTACCCCCCTAACGCTTCAACTAACTTTGCATTCGCACGTAGTTTGCATGTTTACAAATAATTACAGAGTGAATACATTTCTAAAATACCCAACGTATATTTTCCGAAAGAAAAACTAATTTTTTCTCTGTGTATCAACTAGTGATTGGAAGACAGAAACATTAAAATCCATGGAGCTAATCAAATCGAGTTAGCGCTCAAAATTTTTGGTGGAAAATTTCATACAAGACATATCGAGGGGTACTACAAGAACGTCCTGGTTGATACTTAAATTCAATGATGGATTTGAAGAGAAAATGAAGCACTTGACGTAAGCCCCTACATTATTATCAAACTTGAAATCTGTTTATGCCACAGTTTACTTCAAGTGAAAACTATATTTCTCCATGTAGGCTTAGTATTACATGTTCATAGATGTCACTGTATTCATATTTACTCATATTTTAATTTTAAATCATTAACATATCTTATTTTTCTCTCTAGCCTTGAGGATAAATATTTATTAAACTATTGATTTTGTCTCCTTACCACGGGTTTAACTTCTTCTTTGTAATACTCTTGTGTTTGAATGGCATCCCATGAACTTGACACTATTATTTAAATCAGTAAATATATTATTTCTAAGCCAGCCACTTCATATGTACAGCTTATGCTTGCAGTAGCTTCGAGATAGAGATGTCAGCCATATATCAACTCATTAGCATTTACTGACCTCTGCCGGCTAATCTTCACGAAGACAAACATTCAACAAAGCAGATACAATCCTCTCATGAGTCTTAGCTTACTAAACCTAAAGAGAAAAAACACGAGAGAGAGAAAGCGGAGAATGCAAAGAAGAAAGAAAAATGATAAAGAAAAGAAAGATTATGAATAATGAGATTACAGAGAAAAATACGCCGAGGAAATTTAGTGTTTGATTAGTACATTCCGTATAATGCTCGTCACTTTGATACATCAAGGGATTTGTTTTATTCTAACGTAATAGAACCATGGAAACTGCTGCTTGTTATCTTAGGGAAGACCCGAATATGTAATTGTCAATATAGTTGATCGTGTATCGAAATTATTTGAGCGCAATATATTATTTATCTATTAAATTATCACAGCGGAATAAGGTTACGACATCTTGTGATATTAAACGACCACGAACGAGTCTATATAGTTTCAAATATAAATCATTTAGCGAAAGCATTGGAACTAATTTAATTATTTGCCTTGCAAATGCAATGCGCCAGTGGTTCGCTGATGATCATATGATGTCAAAGTAATCAATCCATTGTATTGGTAGATTTCTGAAAATCTGGATACTTAAGTTGACTGAAAATATATTGGAGAACTGTATAAATAACCAAGCTATTATTGGATTGAAAAGTCTAGTAAATGATCGTGAGAAAATCACTTTAATAGGCTTAACCTGTGAAATACCAGATAAGTGTAGAGTAAGAAGGCAGGTCGAAAGGAGGAAATCCGAGAGACGAAGAGAATGAGTGGGGGAGAGAGAAAGTGTGTGGGTGTGGGGGTGTGGGGTGGGGGTGTGTGGGGGGGGGGGGTGAGAGAGAGAGAGAGAGAGGGAGCGATTTCTATGATCGGAAATCATCGAGCTTTCAGATATGTTGAAATGGAGCTAGTATTTGTATATGGGATTGCTTGGTTTCGTTGGGGTATAATTAGCGCATATTGTGTATGATTCAGTTTGTGATAGTGCTTGTGTGTAGCTTGTATCATAGAATATGACAAACATACTCGTGTGATTAAGAAAATATAGAGATGTAATTAAGTCTACTATCTCAATTAGGAAATGTAAGAACAGTTGATTGATATAGCAATTAAACGAGTATGAATGTTTCTCACAACGAATTGTATTGATGCCTAATTTCTTTTCTTTTTCTATTTTATACGAAAGTCAGGCTAGCGACGTAGTGAAATAAAGATTTTGGGGAGTACGGTGAAATGTATACAATCATACATATACATACATGCATATATATAAAAAGGAAGGGGTAAGTAGTACCTATCAATGGTGTTCCAGAAAAAACCCAACAGAATTGAATTATAGAATCAGCCATGAGCAAATAGTGGACTGGGTGGCTAGGAGATGTAGACTGAAAAGCGAGAAATTTCCCACTCAAATAAACTGCACTGATTTACGCACGGGGTAAAAATCACAAAGACAACCTTTCTACTGATACAATGACTAGCTAAATATCAATCTGCAATATGGCCGAGTTTCATACAAAAACGTAGGAAACTAAAAGCCAGAACTACGCAAAGTGGAGTCACGCCCATCACTACTAGAGATGAACTGAAGTGAAAAGTAAAAGAGATCACTACAGTCATTGTCCCCGCCTATTTTAAGCGTGGATCGGCCTCCTCAGTCATTAATGCCAACAACATGGAGAAACAACTCAGAAAGAACCTGAAATACTCGTATACAAAAACCCGCCAACATCGTTTACGATAAATACATATATATATATATATGTTTGCGTGTGTGTATGTATGTATGACGGAAACACGGCGAAAATGTGTGAGTGCGCATGTGCGTATAGGGTGTGCGTGTGTATATATATATATATATATATATATATATATATATATATATATATATATATATATGTACAACATACACAAACATGTATACATACGCATATATGTATGTATGTGTGTGTGCGCGTATGTCTGTGGTGGGATGAAAACGAATCTACATATGTCCAATGTGATATTTAGAGAAACAAAGTGTAGCAAAGATTAATACGGTACAAAGGATAAAAACAATAGAATATATAACCATAGTTATTATTTATGTTTGTTATATCTGTTTCCTGTATTCTAACTTTTGTACATCTATATATAAATATTCAAATGCTGGTTTATGTACAGAAGACTTATGCATGTAAAAAAAAAGTTAGATATAACTTTGAAAAGCTATCCTGGTTTCTCTTGCATATGTTTGCATCCGTATACATATACAGACATTTTGACGTTATTTATTCATAGAAAATCATATTTTATTCATTCATAAATAAAAGATTTTGCAGGTTTCGGTTCGATAATAAACGGAAAACTAAATTTCATAAACTTTTATCTTTGAAACGTATTACATCATCGAATATATTGACTTGACCAATTAGGAAGGGTTAACACAGTTATTCACTACTGAATATGGAAACGGCACATACTCCGACATAACTTTGTACAAATCGAAGGTAAGCTTGTTAAATTCTGATGTACCTAAAAATAGAAGTGCATTTTTATGATATCCTCCCTTGACATGCAAAGATATATTTTGGAATCTTTATCTCTCAGGAATCACAGTGCAGAATTTTCAGAAATGAAGAAAGCTCTCGCTACCTTATATAATGCAAGATAATATAATTACGTCTGAAATGTATTTATTTAGAAATATATGCCAACAATAGACAACGCAAACAGTATAGTCCTTGTGACTCTTTACAGCTCTGTGTAGCAGGTGGCTTCAGTGTATTACAGTAATACAATGAAACAACACAACGTGAATTATATATTCCAGAGCATCTAACTTCACTTATGATCACCGATCTGAGTATGTATATATTTTGATATATATATATATATATATATATATATATATATATATATATATATATATATATATATATATATATATACAGACAAGCACAACTCAGCAGTATGTCCTAATAAGTTCCCGGCCACTGTCAGGAAGATGTGCCGACATGAAATTGCACCCACTCTAGCTAAGCTCTGGAGGAATTCACTTGACGCAGACTATGTTCCTGATCATTGTCTTTCCCAGTCTGTCGTTCCAGTTTTCAAAAAGGGAAACAAATCTCTTGCAACGAACTACCGTATGATTTCACTTACTTCTCATATCATTAAAGTATTTGAGAGAGTGATGAGATAACGAATAACTCACTTCCTTGAAGACAACAATCTGCGGAAACTCAACCAGCATGGTTTTCATGATGGCAGGGACTGCCTGTCGCAGCATCTGCATCACTTTGATGACATTTTAAAAGACTTTGGGAGAAAGCCCTAACACTAACGTCATATACTTTGATTTTAGCAAGGCATTTGAGAGAGTGGACCAGAAAATCCTGCCGAAGAAGCTGTTCAGCATTTGAGTCCGTGGAAAGCTTCTGCAGTCGATAAAGTGTTTCCTGACGAACAGAACCTAATGTGTTGTTTTTGAGGGAATCCGAGCAAGGTCAGCCAAAGTCAGTTGTGATGTCCCGCAAAGTACTGTGTTTGGGTCAATTCTTCGTCATTATCTACATCAATGACATGGTAGACGTCATCCAACATACTACACTGAAAATCTTTGAAAGATAATTCCAAATTCCAGAAAGCCATAAACGATATGGCAGACCGAAATTACCTTCAGTCGGATTTGTTTGATTTTGTTCAAAGGACATAAACGAAGAATATGCTTCTAAATGAAGACAAGTTTAATTTCATCCACTTTGGAAAAGAGGATACTCTGAAACTACTATATGCCCTTCCCTCAGGCGACTCCCTAATGTCATCCAACAAACCAGAGACCATGGACTAATTGCTGATAATAGACTAAGCTGGAGTTTCCACGTAAACAGCAAGGTTGACTTGGCCCGTAAGATGTGCTCCTGGATGTTGATAACTTTCCGGTCTAGAGATACCCACACCATCATCCTTCTCTACTCCACTTTTTCCCGACTCCACCTTGAATACTGTTGCCCACTGCGGTTTCCCCAAACGAAGCAACTCATTAAGGCTGAAAAGTACCAGGGCCTTCTGGATGCAATTGCAAATGGTGACATGAATGACGTAGCGTCTAAAATCATGCTTCCGCCATCACATCCTGGTTCTCGTTTTACAGGGAGTGTTTCCAAGCTGGAATGGCTCTGGTGAGAGAGATTAGAAAGGCAGACTTCTTCATCACTATGGCAACCAACTCTAAGTGGACTGAGATAATGTTTGTTTCTGAGAACAATGTGCATATATTGGCTTTGTTTCTAGGAACAATGTGCATATATTGGCGTTGTTTCTAGGAACAATGTGCATATATTGGCTTTGGATTCAGGGTGTACGGGTATGAAAGGAATCTACACTGAAAAAGTTGTCCATAAAGTAATTCTTTAAGAAAATTGTAGTAAGTTTAACTTCTTACTTTCAAACTATGAACAGGAGTGTAGATATATAGCACCTCAGTCTACCGCCCAGAGGGCGGTGATTCAGCTAGAAATAATAATAATAATAATAATAATAATAATAATAATAATAATAATAATAATAATAATAATGATGATAATAATAATAATAATAATAAGAAGAAGATTTGACAAAAGAACCGGTGGAAGATTTGAGAAAAGAACCGGTGGAAGATTTGAGAAAAGAACCGGTGGAAGATTTGAGAAAAGAACCGGTGGAAGATTTGAGAAAAGAACCGGTGGAAGATTTGAGAAAAGAACCGGTGGAAGATTTGAGAAAAGAACCGGTGGAAGATTTGAAGGAAGCGGTCTTTTAACGAAGATAATTTTTTTAAGAATATTTTTTATTCTTAAAAAATGAAATTTCACTGCAATACAAAGCACAGGACCTCCTATGCACGATGTCTCAATGAAACACGTGCGATCACACACGCAAAACCAACACCGGAAAGTTTACAAACTATATAAAAAAAAGAAATGGAACAAAATAGTAAGTACATATATTGAATAATTACGCATACACTTGAACGTGTACACAATGATATATACGTTTTGATACCCATAGAACTACACATGCATCTTAATGTTTACAGAACTACGTAAAAATCACAGGACACACTTACGGATACGAAAACACATATCACAAACGAAGCAAAACCAAAACTTTTTTTCTTTCTTCTTTGTTTATTTTCATTTTGTGAACAAATACAGACAGTGAACCATTCATAAGTTTAAAACGCCACACACACACAAAAATACACTATGCCTGGAGATAAATCTATCAACAAAAAAAATACAGATGAATACCGATCTGCTAGCCTTAAAAAACTACGCTACGAGCAATGTTTACATGCTGAGAACTCGGTGACGGTGTTGTCTCAAAAAACTGACCCTAAACAGACAAATCCGTCCCCGAATGTCAACGCCAAAGCTCGTCATGCCTCAATGATAACAAGGCAGATCACAAACCAGAGTGGTTATCGACCGAATCACAAAGGGCCACTCACTCGAAATAGATCTGCTAGCCTTAAGAAGCTACGTCACGAAAGCTCGGAGACGGTGTTGTCTCAAAAAACTTACCCTAAACAGACAGATCCGTCCCCTAGCGTCAACGTCGAAGCTTGTTATGCCTCACTGGTAATAAAACAAAATATAAACCGCAATGGTCATAGACCGGATTATAAAGGACCACTTACTCGGATAATGAACCAGATCCGAGACGAGAAATCTGCTACTGGTTCAAATCTTCCCGACACACAGGAGCTGGAAGTACCCCACAACCGGAATATTCCAACAGATGGCCATCCATGCTCGTCATCAAATAACCAAAAGAAAAAGAATGAAAAATGGTCTAGGGAAGATAATAAAGAAGTTCTTAGAGCCTTCTACCGTGCCATATATTTCCCTACAGATAAATCTAATACTGTACAAACCTACTTAAACTGGAGACAGAAACACCTTGCAGTAAGACCCTACATAGACAGTAATAAACTTGCCAACGTCAGAAGAAACATTATAAAAAAAAAATTACTAACTGAAGTAGAGATTGACCAAATTAAGCAAGCAGTAAAGGATAAAAAGAATGAAACTGCAGCTAAAGAAGATACTACAGAGGAAATAATTATAAACCAGCCCAAGGCTGATGAAAATACAGTAATAATTGAAAGAGTTAAGGTAACTGATAGGCAAAATAAAATACTCTCTGAACCAACCATAAACACTAAGGCAGGTGAAAATCAAATAGATGAAGGAAGTCATACAGAAATCGACGCAACAGAACTACATGATCTAAAAAATCAAATCATGATTGAATGGCTGAAAATTAAAGAAACTAGTATGAATGAACGCGACACTCTCCCCAAAATTCGCAATTCTAAACAAAACCTGAAAATAATTGGTAAAATCCGCCTTGCACTTAAGGATATAATTTCAGCTAATGATGTTGATATTACAGATCTCAACCACCTGTACTATGCATCCGCAAGAATCTCAACGATTCTATGTGGTGAAAAGATTAGAAAAAGACAACACTCCCACAAAAAGCCTTCTTGGCAAGAACGCATTCAACACCAAATTAAGCTGCTTAGATCTGACATAGAATGTTTGAAAAACCTTAAATTTGACAAGAGTATCAAACCTACAAAGACCCAAAAACTAAAGAAAAAATATAACATGAAAACCATAGTTGACATTGATGCCACCATAGAAACCATCAAGCAAAAGGTATGTGCTAAAGCTGCCCGCATAGCAAGGTATGAAAAGCGTGTTAAATTCTTCCGAGATAATAACATGTTCAAAAATAACCCCAAAAATTTCTACAGGAAGATAGGGAAAACACCAGTAACAATAAAGTCTGTCCCATCAAAAGAAGAAGTGCAAGAATTTTGGAATAAAATCTGGGCAGAAGATAAAACACACAATGAAAAGGCCCCTTGGATTGATAGAATAGCTACAGACCTAGACTCCTTAGAGGAGCAAAAGTGGGAGGGGGTCAGGGTAGAAGATATAAGATCTGCTCTCAGGAGGTCAAGCAAATGGAAGTCTCCAGGAAAGGATAAAATTCCTAACTTCTGGTTGAATGCCTTCCCAGAAAGCCATGAACTGCTAACAAAACTTTACAACGATGTTTTGCAAAATCCTAGTTTGATGCCCTCTTGGCTAGTTAATGGTTTAACATTCCTGCTTCCAAAAAATGAGGAAACAAACGAACCAAAAAATTATCGCCCCATAACCTGCTTAACAACAATGTATAAGACGCTAACATCTGTCCTAACCGAGTACACCTATAGTTTTTTAATAGAAAGTAGCATATTCCCTAATGAGCAAAAGGGATGTAAACGTGGATCTTATGGTTGTAAAGATCAGCTACTCATCAATAAGATGATCTTAGAAGATTGTCACAAGCGACACAAAAACTTGTCAATAGCCTGGATAGACTATAAAAAGGCCTTTGATAGCCTACCACATAGCTGGATTAGGAAATGTCTGGAAATGTATAAAATAGCTCCTACTCTGCGAAACTTTTTATCTGTAAGTATGAGATCATGGAGAACCACACTGATGTTGAACAATGACAATGAATCTCTAAATGCTGGAGATGTAAGAATTTCATGTGGCATTTTCCAGGGTGACTCACTATCACCACTCCTCTTCTGTCTAGCCCTAATACCGCTCTCAAAATTGCTCAATGATGCACAGTATGGTTATAAAATATTTGATAAAAATATAAATCATCTCATTTACATGGATGATTTAAAGCTCTTTGCAAAAAATGACCAACAACTCAAAGGCCTACTAGCGATTGTTAAACAATTCAGTGATGACATCAGGATGCAATTTGGCCTTGATAAATGTGCAAAAGCTATCTTTATCAAAGGAAAAATGACAAATACATCTAATGTGAACCTTGACCAGCAAAATGTCATAAAAGAGTTAGAACCAGCGGAGAGCTACAAATACCTAGGGGTAATTGAAGGGGACAATATCAAGCACTCAGTGATGAGGGAAAGGATCAGAAGAGAATGTTATCGCAGGGTGAGAGCAATACTGAAGACAGAGCTGAACGCGAGAAACAGGATCGAAGCGATCAATGCTCTAGCCATACCAGTCGTGACTTACAGTTTCAACATCGTTAACTGGTCAATTACTGAAATATGTAATGTTGACAGAAAAATACGAAAACTGTTGACAATGCATAGAATGCACCACCCTAAGGCAGATATAGAACGTCTTTATCTGCCAAGAAAAGAGGGAGGTCGAGGACTACTACAGCTGGCATTATCAATGAAGGTAGCCACAATTGGCCTAGACACCTATATGAAAAACTCTGAGGACTGGATGCTAAAACTTGTCTTAAAATATGAAAGCAAGAAAGCATCTTACTCAGTAACAAAACAGGCAAAGGAATATCTAAGTGAATTCCAATTGCAACAAATTCAAGAATTAGACGAACTAGAAACACCTACAGAAAAAGCTAAGCGCTTGAAAACCCGTGCTAAAATTGCTGCCTTAGCTATTATGACTGAAAAATGGCATGGAAAACCTCTCAATGGCAAATACCCAAAGAGAGCGAATAATGCAGATATTGACAAAGCCCTTACCCACCAATGGTTAATGGCCTCTGGATTGAAATCAGAAACAGAGGGGTTTATCATAGCAGCCCAAGATCAATGCCTACCTACAAAGAACTACCAGGCCAACATATTAAAGAACGGCAGCTCCCCATTATGTCGTATATGCCAACAACAAAATGAGACCATCGATCATGTTGTCTCCATGTGCAGTCTGCTTGCGCCTACAGAGTATCTCAACAGGCATGATAGAGCTGCACAATATATTCACTGGGTAATATGCAAAAACCTGGACTTGCCCCATGATAAAAACTGGTGGGAACACAAACCACCCCCAGTACTTGAAAATGATCACATTGCACTCCTCTGGAACTTCACCATTCAAACTGACAGAAAGATAGACGCAAATAGGCCAGACATCATACTGAAAGACTTCAGACAAAAATCATGCCTCCTCATTGATATGACTGTCCCAATTGATATAAACGTATCTGTCAAGACCTACCAAAAACTGAGCAAATATAAAGATCTTGAAATAGAAATTAGCAAAATGTGGAATCTGAAGACGAAAACAATACCTATTGTCATAGGTGCCCTGGGAATGACAGCGAAACGGGCTGATTACTACCTAGCTCAGATACCAGGAAACCCCAAAATGGCTGAAGTCCAAAAGATAGTGCTCATGGGAACTGCCCATATCCTACGTAAAATACTGTCTATGTGATCTCAAATTTTAAAGCAAACATAATTTTCTTATGGTTTCTTAAACATTCACTTGAACAAAACTGTACAAATCCAAATATATGGTACCCTAGGCATAACACCTACATGAACTTCTAACTTGTTGTCTCTTGAGGTCTCTGGGTGAGACTTGGATCCAACTTGTACAAATGCAAAACAAAAGTCAAACATAAAATAATAATAATAATAATAATAATAATAATAATAAT
The DNA here is from genome assembly GCF_046866305.1 of Octopus bimaculoides. Classification (NCBI taxonomy): domain Eukaryota; kingdom Metazoa; phylum Mollusca; class Cephalopoda; order Octopoda; family Octopodidae; genus Octopus; species Octopus bimaculoides. Next base: position 41,524,390 of record NC_142935.1, on the reverse strand, counting down.
AATAATAATAATAATAATAATGATGATGATGATGATGATGTATCTGTGTCTGTGTATGTGTATGTTTGCATGCATGTATGTATGTATGTATGTATGTATGGACCCGGTCGTCATCCTGCCACTGTGGTCAAACAGTCCTCAAGAAAAAGTAAAAATAAACATCGTTTGAATTTTGGCTGTTGGAATGTGCGCACACTTCTTGATGATAATTTCGCGAAGAGGCCAGAAAGGCGTACTGCACTTATTGCATGTGAGCTAAAGAAATATTCCCTTGATATAGTTGCTCTCTCTGAAACTCGTCTCTCTGGTGAGGGTCAAGTAATGGAATCTGCTTATGGATATACTATCTTCTGGAAAGGCCTACCTAAGGGTCAGCGTAGAGAATCTGGTGTTGGGTTTGCTCTCAAGAATACATTAGTGTCCTCCATTGCAGAGCTTCCAAGTGGTATATCTGACCGGATCATGTCATGCCGTATCAAACTGACAAAAGGTAGGTTTCTTACCGTTGTCAGTATTTATGCACCAACAATGTCCCATTCTGAGGAAACTGTGGGACAGTTTTATGACAATCTAGCAAGATTATTGAGGAAAGTACCAATTTCTGACAAGCTGGTCATTTTGGGAGATTTCAATGCAAGAGTTGGAAGGGACTATGTTTCATGGCCTGTTTTAGGTCGACATGGGATTGGAAAATGCAATAGAAATGGAGTAGCTCTTTTGACGTTTTGTACTGAGAATGATCTGGTTGTCACCAACACTCTGTTTAAACAGAAAAATAAATATAAAGCCACCTGGATGCACCCAAGATCTAAGCACTGGCATCTCATAGATTATATTTTGATTAGGAAATGTGATATGAAAGACGTTTCTAGCGTTCGGGTCATGAGAGGGGCAGAGAGCTGGACTGACCATCATCTACTGCGTGGCAAAATAGATTTTTCGATAAAACCTAAAAACCGACAGTCTGGTTCTAAGATACCCAAAAAGTTAAACGTTGCAGACTTTAAATTATCAAGCAACTTGCAAAGATTCCACGACGCTATAGAAAGTATTAATCTTGACCCAAACAATTTATGGGAAGATTTCAAAACAAAAGTATTTCAGGCTGCAAGTTCGTCAGTGGGATTTAAATCTCATAAATCCAGAGATTGGTTCTCAGATAGATCAGCAGAAATTCATGATCTACTTTTAGAAAAACAAAACTTAGGCAATACACTGCTCTCTCAGTCATTGAATCCCAACTCAAATGAAACTTACAGAAAGCTGAAAAGGAGGGTGCAAACTGCTCTAAGGAATGGTGGAATGATAGGGCAAAAGGGGCACAAGAAGCAGCTGATAGAAATGATGCCAGTTGTTTGTATTCTTATGTTAGGGAGGTATATGGTCCAAAATCTTCTTCAGTAGCTCCAGTGAGAACAGAAGATGGATGTTTTCTTCTGACTGACACCGCTTCTATTCATAAGCGTTGGGTAGAACATTTCTCTGCACTTTTGAATAGACCATCATCCGTTAATATGAGGACGATAGAAAAAATTGAACAACTTCCAGTTATAGAAGAGATGGCATCTGAACCAACTCTAAATGACATTTATTTAGCTATGAATAAGCTGAATAACAACAAGTCTCCAGGATCTGATGGAATCTGTGCAGAAGTCTTGAAATATGGGGGTGACAAAATGATGGAACTCTTAAATATTTTAATTTGTCACTGTTGGAGAAGTGAGAAAGTGCCTCAAGACTGGATTGATGCCATTCTTGTCTCCTTATATAAATCGGGGCCAAAGGATCTGTGTGGTAATTTTCGTGGGATTTCCCTTTTGTCTGTGGTTGGAAAGGTGCTCGCCCGCATTTTGTTAGAACGTTTAAATACCTTTATAGTTCCAAGTATGGTGTCTGAGTCTCAGTGTGGTTTTCGTTCCTCCAGGGGCATAGCTGATTGTATCTTTACTGTCAGACAATTACAGGAGAAGTGCATTGAACAGAATCTTGCTCTGTACCATTGCGTTGTTGATTTGAGCAAAGCATTCGATACTGTTAATCGAAGTGCTCTGTGGCTAATTCTGGGGAAAATTGGTTGCCCAGAAAAGTTTATAAACATGGTCAAGGCTTTGCATCAGGATATGAGAGCTAGGGTTAATTTTGGTGGTAGGCTTTCTGAATCTTTTGCTGTGGAAAATGGAGTAAAGCAGGGAGACCTTGATGCACCCACCCTCTTTGCAATATACTTTGCCGTTGTGGTGTCACATTCCTTTCAAAACTCTGAGGAGGGTATCTACATAAAATATCGAACAACAGGGAATGTTTTTAATTTGACCCGACTGAAGTTTAAAACGAAGGTTTTTACTTCACTTATTAGGGAAATTTTGTATGCTGACGATTGCGATCTGGTTAGTCATTCTGAATCGGGTCTGCAATCCCTTGTATCTGCATTTGATGCAGCTTGTGATGATTTTGGCCTGACCATCAATCTGAAAAAAACAGTTGTGATGTATCAACCTGCGTATGGTGCTGTTTGTAACCTCCCTAAAATTTTTGTTAAGGGAAAGTTACTTGAGGTTGTAAATTCATTTGTCTACCTGGGAAGCTCTGTTCAAGATGATGGAAATCTTGATACGGAAATACACCTGCGAATTCAAAGGGCAGCAAAAGCATTTGGTGGCTTGGAGTCACGCGTCTGGCGCCAGCGACATATAAATAACAATACAAAGCTGGCTCTTTACAAATCATTTGTCTTAACATCCCTATTGTATTCCTGTGAAACTTAGACCTGTTATGAAAGGCATTTTAAAATGTTAGAAAAATTCCACCAAAAATGCCTTCGTCATATTTTAAGAATTAAATGGAATTCTTTTACTCCAAACACAGATATCCTTGCATCTGCAGGCATCCCCTCAATTAAAGCCATGATTTTGAGGAACCAATTGAGATGGTGTGGCCATATTGTTCGAATGGCAGATGAACGCATGCCGAAACAGCTGTTTTATGGTGAGCTTGCAGAGGGGAAACGTTATCGGCATAAACCTAAAAGAAGGTTTAAGGATGGCATAAGGACTGCTATGAAGTCAATTGGAATGGCTCCAAAAGATATAGAAGTCCTCGCTTCAGATCGAGTTGGATGGCGAACAAGGGTGTGGAGTGGAGTGAAAGCATTTGAAGAGGCCAGGATGATGCAAGCAGGGCTCAAGAGACATTTAAGGAAAAAGGTGAAGACTGAGAAGGTGAATGACAAGGACCTTTTTGTGTGCACAGTCTGTGACAGACCATGTCTATCCTTGGCTGGCCTCAAATCTCACCTGCGAACCCATGGAAAACAAACCTCACCCAGCTATTCTGATTATATGTCTGTGCACACGTTTGAATGTGGTGTGTGCCAGAGGGTTTGCAAATCCAATGGGGGTCTTAAAAGACATGTTAGGATCCACAATGAGCAGAACTTACTTGCAGGTATTGGTAGTGCAAATCAGAGGTGCAATCTGTGTGGGTGTTTTTTCAAAACACTGTCTGGTTTAAAAAGCCACATCAGACGCCATGAAAGGGCTATGGTGTAGGTGCAGGAGGTGGTCAAACTCTGTTTAAGGAGTAGACAACCACCATGTATGTATGTATGTTATGGTAGTTCGTCATTGGGGCGCATACCTTCTTTGATTAAAGTTTGTGTGCTATGTGAGTCCGCGTTTATGAAAGGGTCTATTCTGGTAGGGTCACTGTCGAAGATAGTGGCTCTTTTTTGAAATATTTTACACTCAAGTAACATCCCTTGAGTCAATTAGTCATTGTTTTATTCACGTGAATTTAGGAGAAGCCCGTAAACTGAACAAGACTCCGACTAAAACCCTTTAATGCGATGCACCAGCATGGCCGCAGTCAAATGACTGAAACAAGTAAAATAATAAAAGAATAAAAGTACATATATATATATATATATATATATATATATATATATATATATATATATATATATGCGGATGTGTGTGTGTGTGTGTGTGTGTGTGTGTGATCGGCTTAAAATTTGTTATGAGACTAAGATATTTTTTCTATTTTTCTTAACATGAAACCATTAGTGGCCTTAATTCACTCACTCACACACATACACACACACAGGGGCAAGCACATGCACGTACACACGCACACATACACACACACACTCACGCACACATATATATATATATATATATATATATATATATATATATATACATATTTGACTGCGGCCATGCTGGAGCACCGCATTAAAGGGTTTTATTCGAGGAAATCTATCCCAGGATTTATTCTTTTTAAGCCTAGTACTTATTGTATCGGTCGCTTTTGCTGAATCGCTAGGTTACGGGCATAAGCACACCAACATCGGTTTTCAATCGATGATGGGGGACATAGACACAAACATACACACATATGTATGTATATATATATATATATATATATATATATATATATATATATATATATATATATATATATACACGACGTGCTCCTTTTAGTTTCCGTCTACCAAATGTACTCAGAAGGCTTTAATCGCTCCGAGGCTATAGCAGAAGACACATACTGAAGGTGTCACGCAGTGGGATTGAACCCGGAACCATTTGATTGGGAAGCAAGCTTCTTTCTACCAAATTCAATATGAATATTTAATCTTACTCAGTATTGGTTCTAGGCGTGGTGTAGATATAAAAGATGGGCTTCATATTTTACTACAGCTGTTTTGGACCCAATGTTTTTTTATGTATTCGTAGATTGCTTCATAGCATACCTCCACCGTTCTCAAATAAAATAGTAGATACGTATAAACAAATAAGGTAAAATATAGAAGATTGCTTATTCACCACCAAACATGATGGTCATCATGATAGTTGGTCATCTCCTAGTTTTTACCTTACCAGTTTATAAATGTTTAAAATTTTACCTGAGGATTGTGGATTCATGCTATGATGTAATTTTGGTATGCAATAATAAAATTCTACCGAAAACCTAAAAGAATATTTAAACCCCATTTGTGTTCTAGTATATATGTATATATTTGTAAGAAACATTAATTTTAGGAAGTTCACTTGCTAGAACTCTCTACATTTTGCATCGAAACATCCTCCTGTATAAACTACTAAGTGTTGTACAAGACTATTATTTTGTTTATGGAAGAATTCGAAAAGCTTATATGAATGTTTCTTTTATTTGTACATTATTTTTAGTAGATTAACGACATAAGCAAAAACCCAGATTCTGCTGATGTCATTTTTACTTGATTTCTTTTCTAATCAATAGTGTAAAACATTTCAACATTCCAGTAGTTAAAAACGACAATTTTAACCATGACTACACTTTCAAAGGAATAAATATTTATTAGTTTTTCTTCTTTACCGTTCCAGTGATTATATTTCCCTGTGATTTATGCAACTCGATTATTGAATCGACTAGAGATTGAAAGAAATTACTGAATCAACTTATCTTGCTTGAAATAACACAAGAAAAATATACATTCGACATTTTACATTTTATTTTGCTTTAGGATACAGAAACGTTGTATTTTCTGGTATTTAAGGTTATTGATTCTTCCTTAGATACTCGATATTGTTTAGAAGATCGGTACTTTTTATGAAATCCTCCCCAGCGCATTACAGATATTGTTTCTACAGATGAGATGAAAGGCACAGCCGGCTCTGATGTTACGTTAATATTTTTTTTAAATGTGAGATAAAATAAAACACGAAATTATGTTATCACGGCACTTTGCTTTCAGTCTTCTATTTACAGCAAATTATGGAGAAATTTTGGTTAAGTTTGTTTGCTGATAGGATTGCAAAAGAAATAAAAGTTAACGTTTGAGACTATCATATTTCTACAAATTATATGCAACTGTGGTTAGTGAAAGTGAGAAATTCATTAGTTTTACATTAGAGAAGGACATTTCATAACGGATAATGGTAGAAAATAAGGGGTTGGGTCAGAATTGAGTGAGGTGTGAAATATGAGGCAAGAGATCCGAGAGTGAAGTGAATAGGGTGAGAGGTTATTATAGGATGATGGCGACACAGTCGATTAATACGCTGACTGAAGAGATCATGCTTTGGGTAGCTTAGAGAAATATGTAGTTAGTATGAGAGGCATCTGTATATTGTACTACACCGAATGCTAAGCAGCTGATGTAGTATGTTGGATTTTTCTAAATCCAATAAGTTAGCTAGAAACATTTTTAAGCAAATAATTTTAACTGAGCATAGAGTAAACAACATTTCTACTTCGATTACAAGGTGTATGGGATAAAGTTAACGATTTTTTATGTCCCTCTCTTCAGAATCAGCATGATGTTCTGTTGATCAGCCGACTGTGTTGGGGAACATAATGATTAAAGTTCTATCTGAGAAAATGTTAGCTGACAGGGGGGGGGGGGCAGGGAGCTATCAAAATCTTGGAAAAGTTACTTGTACTATGATGATTCGTGTCAAAACGCTAGCTATATGGCTGCTGCACGTTGCTCTGTGAACCCTGTAAACGCTGCAAGACCAGGCATTGACTAATACAACGAAACCCACGAAGCAGTAGCCAACAGGAAAGGATACAACTGCCGTTCTGATTGCGTTTGCACGCACGCCGGAATTCATACCCACATCTTTAATCAGAGTCATAGTTTCAGTTCAGACGGCTATGTGGAACTGCTACAGATTATGGTTAATCTCTGACTGGAGAGCGTTGCTGCTAGCAGGCTGTATTTGTGTGGAAGCAGTATTAAGTTCCTTGGCATATTTCCGGAGGAAGTCAAATTAGGTTTCCGAAGAATTTCTACAATTTCAGCAGCCCCAATTTTAGGCCTCTTAATCCCCTTTATTTTAATAAGTCAACTGCTCTGCCTGCAACACCAAGGCCGAGCTGCTGGCAAAGATGAAGGAAGTGTTCAAAGATTTTCTCACGGACATAGCGAGGAACACACGCGCCAGGTTCTGCAGCCGTGTTGAGGCTGTGCTGGAAGCTGAGCTAAGCGACTTTGAATAAACTGTTATGTCTAAGCAATAATCTAGTTGATACTTTTTAATTTTTAGAAACACTTTGTCTGGACTGAAATTAAAATCTTCGCGTGTAATCGACAGACTGAAATATTACACTCTATACTATATTGCTGGCTAGTCTTGCATAAGCTGATTAAATTAAAGTGCTGAGATATTCCCGGTTTCCATTGATCGAGAGAAAGAAATGTAGAGAACAGATATTAAGCTAAATAAAAACAATGAGAAAACCTAATTAATCTACCGAGAGGTAAATATTTGTACTATAAATACTATAATAGTACAAGAAAAAAATGCCAAGTTTCTCTAATTAGATTGTTATCCTTTGGTACAAAGTATTTCTGACAACTAAATTCGAAGCAGATGTTATCGATACTTTAATATGAATGGGAGTGAATGCAGACATTAAATACCACCAAGGTGATAAGTGTTTGTTTTGTGTTTAACATTTAGTGATCATATAAACGTCTACAATTGTGATCTGCTCCTTCAACTTTATGTTCTTATCTGGTACAATAAAGTGGACTTCAACGAACGATATTTGGCACACTAAGCCTTGTGCTAATATATAACGGAGAAAATAGTAGATAGTGTGAGGTAGAGCATTACATATGCATACAATAGAACAAAAATGTAATTTGATTTTGTCAATTAATAATGTAAATTAATAATGTAAAAGAGGGATAGAGAGGAGAGGGAAGAGCAAGGTAGACAAACAGACGGAAAGGCTAATAGTCAAAGAGACTGTCAGACAACTAATACGAGGAGTACAGTGACAGGTAGAGATAAATAGAGAGCAGCATCAAATTCCGCTCGTACATCCGCCTACGTCTACATTACAGTGTATTATATTTAACCCAATTACTTGCTGCTTAAGACAACGTCAGTTGATGACTGCCATGTCAAAATATAATGCAATTGGTGCTAGTTAATCTGTTCTGTTTACATATACCCGTGGATGAATCGGTGTATTTATGTATGTATTTGTGTATACACACACATGCAGAATATTGTTGACAGTAACGTTGAATTTGCGGCCATGAAAGGCATCATCGGGCGATAGCTGAACTGGAAGAAACTATGGAGTAACTGTCAACGATATTCTTGTTTAACAAAACAACTGGTACTCTACAAAAGTAGAGAGCATCCTTTCAAATTAATGTAATCGATTAGCCCCCTCGGGGCTGCAATCAGAAAGCCAATACTTTCAAAAATAAACGTTGCAAAGCATTTAGAGTGCAGTAAAATACTATACAAAAGGCCCTACAGCAGTGGAAGAATGTTATTTTCTCGGACAAGTCATCCTTTACCTTATTTCCGACCACCAACCGAATATACGTGTGGAGACGGCCAAAAGAAGGAATTTGGCCCAGACTGCATTCTTCCAACAGTTAAACATGAAGAAGGATCTGTGATGATCTCGGGGGCTATATCTTGGAAATCCGCCTGTCCAATGGTTTCCCTTCATGGCAGAATTAACAGTCAAGACTGTTTAAGCATTTTATCTGACCAAATTCTTCCTATAGCTGCGGAACTGTTTCCAGAGGGAAACACAATTTTTGAGGACGATAATGCACCACTTTATACAGTTAAAGTTGTTACTGAATAAGGTAGTTACTGAAAAGCTCGAGGAACATTCTAGAGAAGTTGAACATATTATCTCGCCACTACAGTATTATTGAACATTTATGGAGCATTTTAGAAAACCAATAAGGAGTCGATATCCTCCACGATCACCACTACAAGAAATGGAGACTGTTTTATCTGAAGAATGGACAATAAATTCCTTTGGAAACAATTCAAACTTTGTACGAGAACCATACCTCGTAGAATTCATGTTGTAATTACTGCCAGAGGCCGACCTACCCCATATTAAAATAAATATGCTTGAAATTTTAAGGCGTTTCCATTATTTTGTCCCACAGCTGAATATATATTTTCTCTTTGTCTCCGTATTCTTTCTGTTGAAGAGCGTAGCTCGAAACGTCAAAGACTTTCCGTATTCCCGAGCGTCATACTAATATATACTTTTGTTATTTACACCACCTGTCCTCGTCTGTTGTTATTATTTGTATATTCTCCCATATATATGTATATATATATATATATATATATATATATATATATATATATATATATATATATATATATATATATATATATATATATATATATATATATGTATATATATATATATATATATATATATATATATATATATATATATATATATATATATAGAGAGAGAGAGAGAGAGAGAGAGAGAGAGAGAGAGAGAGAGAGATAGAGAAAGAGAGAGAGAGAAATATGGATAGATAGATATGGATATCTATATATATATATATATATATATATATTCCTATTATTTCTCTACGTGCGGTTAACACAACCCCACTATTTACTGACTTATATATATATATATATATATATATATATATTCCTATTATTTCTCCACGTGCGGTTAACACAACCCCACTATTTACTGACTTATATATATATATATATATATATATATATATATATATATATCGAATACATCTAGGAAGTATACACCATGGAACAGCGATGACGAAACTGGCGTAGGGGGTGAGATCTGCATCAACACACGACTGGCTGTTATTTCAACTGATTAGGTTGGAGTATCGCGAAATCAACTGTCTTTCTTAAAGGTACAACGCCCCTCGCCTTTCTAAATATCGAAACCTTTGAACTTCTAATCGTTTGTTTGCATATCTAGCCATTAGGCCCCAGCTGGGGATCTGGCCACCCTCTCTCGGGATAAAAATTATTGATTATATCGCTGGAGGTTATATTAAGAATGAGAAAACGCGTATTGGAACACTGTTACTAGGCTGCGCTCTGCTGCTTTTACTCTGAAAGAATACCTGGGAGAGATATTTACAGGACATGCAGCAATGAATTAATCTCCCAAGAGTAACCAGCAAACTAAAGGTTTATCATCATCAGCAGCAGCAGTAGTAGTATCAACAGCAGTAGCAGCAGCAGCAGCAGCAACGACACCACCAGTATTATCTTTAGCATTTTAAATTATCATTATCAACGTTATCATCGTCAGTTAGCCTGCTTTTAATTATAACAATATTAGAGAAAAACCATTTTATTTTGACTTCATTTTTTTAAAAGGGATGGAAGGAAAACAGTCTTCTTTTGGCGTTTGTGATTAAGGACATGCCTTTTCATATGCCTTATATCATTGTGTTCTTTCGAGGTTTGCAAAATATCTGTGTGTGTGTGTGTGTGTGTGTGTGTGTGTGTGTGTGTATTCTGATGAAATTTTTACTGTGTCTATATGCGCATCTTTAGCGTATTCGTTTGTACCGTTCGATGTTTGTGTTCTTGTATACTTTGCGTGTGTGTATGTGTATGTATGTATGTGTATGGGGGGGGGGGGTTATTTTGCTTATCTGGAGATGTATTTCTGTGAACCCATTGTTATGGATATGCTTTTATGCCTTTTCATATACGTGATAACATGACGGTTGTTGCTATGTGAATCTATTAAAAAAGGAGGATGCAACTTTTTCTGGTTTTTTTTTTTTTCGTTTTGGGACATCTAAGTCCTATCTTAAAAGCATATCGGAGATCATATTTTATTAAATTATAGAACATTAAGTTATTTGGCAAGGCTCACAGGATTCCTGTAAATGACAGTTCACTTAACTGAAAAGAAATCCATTATATGGGTCTCCTTTTTACCCTTATTTAGATATTGTGATGATTTCTAGGAGGCACCAACGCATGCGATGGTATGAATAGATCAAGTCTATAAACTTATTCAATATTGTTTTGATGTTTCATAATCGATAGGCTTTCCAGTGGTTGTAGAGAGTTTTTACTTCTGTATAACATGGGATTTTATCTAAGAGTAACTAATTTTATAAGAAGTACAATACAATTTTTGCCTAAATACCGATAGCTGCTAAAAATTTTGTATCTCATATTCTTTGACCATTCCTTATTATGAATTTTGTTGATGTAGAATTTTCTTAATTTTTCCTCATCCATGATTACACACACACACGCACACATCAGGTGATCACGTGATCCATCTGACTATCGGAGGGTTTTTTCATTTCTAGTCACAATGGATTTTACATATATATATATATATATATATATATATATATATATATATATATATATATATATATATATATATATATATAAATTATAATGCAGGGTATCAAGAGATACCACCACGCTGAAAAAATAGCAGTCAAATCCTGACTCCAAAACCACAATAAATGTCCGCAAGGCACGATTAGCGAAGACGAAGACCAAATAAACCAGTAAAAAAGATAATTTCAAATCCTGGATTTCTGGCTTTTGAAATTATCTTATTATTTTTACTGGTTTATTTGGTCTTCGTCTTCGCTAAACGTGCCTTGCGGACATTTATTGTGGTTTTGGAGTCAGGATTTGACTGCTATTTTTTCAGCGTGGTGGTATCTCTTGATACCCTGTATTATAATTTTAAATAATTATTACCTTTGATGGTTTTTATTCCCATGCTGACCACTTGATAAGATCAATATTTTAAATACCGATCTTATCCTTATTTATATAAATATATATATATATATATATATATATATATATATATATATATATATATATATATAAAATAATAACAACAAGAGCTCTCAGAGAGCACAAACCTCCGCCAAGGCAACACCAACGTCCTCTGAACGATTAGCCAGAGATAATTTTTAAAATGAGAATATCTGAAATAAACTTGACTGTTCTCACAAACAAGAATACTAAAAATGAACCCGACCGCTCTCAAAAATTAAGTGAACAAAATCAAACAGGAAAAATAATCGAGACTAGATGTCCGGTACCAGATCGATCCCCAAATATAATCAGTTCGTGCCAATCACGAGGCCAACAGTCCCTGAAAGTTTCAGTCGAATCCATCAAGCGGTTTTTGAGATATCTTGTCCACGGTCGAACAAACAAACACAACTGAAAACAATACCTCCGTCTTCGCTAAGGTCGAGGTAGCAATATTATGTATATGATGATGATGATGATGATAATGCTGATGATGATAATAATAATAATAATAATAATAATAATAATAATAATAATAATATGTGTGTGTGTTGGTGTGTGTGTAGAAAGAGAGAGAGAGAGAGAATGAGAGAGAGTTGGATAGATAGAGAATTTATGTTATTCCGTTAATGTTAGATGTGATAATCGCTCTAGTTTTTATCTTTCAGGTACTTACTGAATATATTCTTTGAGAGTGGTAGTCGTATCTCATATTTTGTGAAATTTTTGATGGTTTAAGTCAGACTTCAATTTATAAATAAAGAATACTAACATGGTCTTCACATTGGTTTCCAACATATTCATAAAATTTACAACATGTTATACATTAAAATTTTTATCACTCGTTTTGCCACGATGGATTCCTAAAAGACGAAAGCTTATTTCGCTTATCTTTGTGTTTAGACAGATGCAATATAGAAGATTACTCCATGTGGTCCTTCTTTTCGCTTGTAATTAGGTTTCGTGTGTGCCTATACTATTTGATAGTTTCTTTGGAACCAAAGGTTTAGCATATATTAACTATTCTGCACAATGATACTTCGCCATAGGGATTGTCGAGAATTGTTTATTGAAATGTTTTCTAACATTTTAAAACTTCTAAAAATCATCTGAAGGTGTTTTGGATAACCCATTTAATTTTATGTACGATGAAGAACTTTCGCCAAAGTTGAATATTACATCCAAGGAATTAAACATTTGAGATTCCTACCTATCACAGGCTAACTTCGTTATGGAGGGGGGGGGGCATTTACATTGTCTTCGCTTAGTTTATATGTCTGTTGCCCTTTTCTTTTCTTGGGAGTTAATCGTCTGTGTATAAATGTTTCCTTTAACTAAAGGGAACTTATTGTGAATTAAGTTTGGACTGTATATTCCAGATAGTTTTAACTAGTCCACGAAATTTCCAACAGCCGTGCTTACATCAAAGTTAGATTTACCATATCCACACATCCACTTGCTGCCATGAAAGAGGATAATCGATTTTCTGATTATCTAGCATGCATTATTATATGCAAGCTGTGGTGTGCAATTTTCCAAATTCTCGGGTCCTTAGGAATAGATACTTACTGATGGCTGTTGTTTGAGACAAAATGCTAATAAAGGATTTTTGTTAGTATTATTAGTGAGTTTTTAAATATGATTTTAAATTGATTTCTTCTACTTCAGTTTTTGTTGGTTTGATGTGTCTGATTATACGATCATTCCTGCTATCTTTAATAAAGTTCACATATTCGTCAACGCAACGACGCCTCTGCTGTCATGGAAAATACTCACAAATACACAACAGATAATCAGAGCAACAATCAAAACACACATATACACGCACACACTTATGAAACATTCAACCATATCATAATCATTAAAACACGTCTGCAATACGTCTGTCAAACACTTCAAGCACATCCACACACACATGCACATGCATACACAAACGTACATGCACATACACACACTCACACACGTACACACATACACATACACACAATAAAATATCTAATTGAACACGCAGACACAGAAATACTGTAAATATAACAGCTAATGAGAACATAGCAAACAATTGAAACAGAGGACAAAAAAAAAACTGCTTGCATTCGTTTTATTTTAAAGCAATATATCAAGCTGGTATAAGAAATTTTACACAAAGAGCCATTTTCTGCCGAAACTAGTACTTTTCATCAACAATGGAATATCCAGATGATGATGATGATGATGATGATGATGATGATGATGATAATTATTATTATTATCATTATTATTATTATTATTATCATTATTACTATTATTATTATTATTATTATCATCATCATCATCATTATTATGTAGACTATTTTGGAATCTGTCATTTAGTTTTCTTGCTTAGTATAGCTTTTTATTTCTGTATATTTGCAAACTAATGTATACGGGTGCTATATATATATATGAGTGAGTTTGTGAGACAATGTACATCTATGCTAATTCTTCAGCACAGTTCCATTATGTAGCATAAAATTCAGATATACTGAATTCCTGGAAGTACTTCAGATATTTCCAATTAATAAAAAGAAAATAAAGAAGCACTCATTCACTTGTAATAGATTTACATCTGAGACACATTGAAATCTCTCCTTCATAGGTTAGTAGTTCATCTAATATCGGTTTCTTTCAGAGAGCAATTCGTCTGTACTTCACGAATAATTCTATAGAAGAAATTTCCACGCAGTACTAATGCCAACTTTCATGAAAGAGACGTACGTTTCAACATTTTAAACCATTGATAGTCAATAAGAATAAGTCTACCATATTTGAAATAATCAACTTGTATTCTACTCGGTTTTCGCAGCTCAGCAGTTGGTGAATATAACGTGCTAAGAAATGAAATCGATAGACGTTGCTGGAGAATGATGATCATTATAGTATCACCATAGATACTGATCGCGTCAATTTATAATGTTAGTACAGGCAGCATTGTTGGTTCTATCTTTCATGTTTCAAAGTATTTCTTTCGGTTTCCTGTCCAATTGTCTTTCTTTTCTCTGCTTTAGTCCTAGGAAAAAAGGGCAGCACAACAGTTATGCGTAAATTACAAACTCGTACAGGATGGTGGCTGGGGAACGAAACTTCAATTTACTAATTCGTTGTTTATCAGCCGACGGGAGTCCTTGTGCAAATATTTACAACGCTAAAGGAATACAATTATGACTTCAGCTTGTCAAACTCGGCGCTGAGTTGTGTGCGTGTATGCGTGTGTGTGTGTGTATAAACGCTTATGTGTATACGTGTGTGTGTGTATTTATACGTATGCACACACACACACACACACACACACACACACATATATATATATATATATATATATATATATATGTATATATATATATATATATATATATATATATATATATATATATATATATATATATATATATATATATATATTCATAGATATAGTTAGACATCACCAAAGAACAGTTTGACGGTTTTCTCTACACTCTCTACTTCTCTACATTTAATAATATGAATTGACTGAAGACGAGGCTCTGGTTGACGACAGCTGTCCAAGAAGCAGTGGAGTGGAATGGTATCCTGAAACACGTAACTGAAAACTGATTGTGATAGACACACAACTAAGTGCAGGTTCATATATGAAAGAGTTGATTAAGGTCACCTTCGAACCTAATACCTGAAAGTCATGAAAATTTGTTTGAAAATAGATTGATGTCATAACTAAAGATTAATACCACTAACGCACACGAAGAAGGGAACATTTAATTTAAATTAATAAGTGTATATCACTTATATAAGAATATCAATCTTTTTAAAGAACCTAACATAAAATAAATTGCAGTTTTATGTACACACTTACATGCTCTCTCAAAATACATCACTTCGTCATTCTTAACAGTTACTCACCTTCCACGCAGTTTGTCATATATTTCTGTATATTACCTAGACCGCCTTTCTATCCTTATCCGCGCTTTGCTCCCATCTCTTTTCGTAGTCGGAAAATACATTCTGATTGAAATCGGAAATCTTCCAAGAAAAAATTGTTTATTAATTAGACGATGAGTCTATCTAGAAACGTGTGCTTTTTTTTTCTCCCCGCGGCATACCTACTTATCCAATATCAAGTACCAAAGCGATATATGGTTGTTTTTCTTTTACTCATTTATTACATATAAATGTGTACAACATGTACCGAAATCCATTCACTCTTATATACATATATGAGCGTAAGTGTGTAAAGGTATCGAAGTGTACGTCTGTGCCTGAGTGCATGTGTTTGAGCATGAATACAAATATACATGCACATTTAAATATACCGATGGATTATAAATTTCTATACGCATGAGCGCGTTGTATATCTATATTTATGCATAAATATATGTAAGAGTACATATGTGCACATGCTCATGTGTATATGGCACATACTTGTAAAAGATGTACTGCAAATTTATGTAGGCCATAAAAATCTAAATAAAAAAATAAAAACAAGAATTCAATGAAAGCTGAACGAACCTTTCATCTTTGTGGTCGTATCGGTTTAATTACAATTTTACCATATAACGTCTGACAATATTCAGAGAAATGCTCTGATCTAATAGCTACACCGACAGTTCTAAATACTGTTTTAGAAAACTGAAGTATATATTTTGATTCTAGCAATAGTAAAGTTCAAATAGTGTCTTCAGATGTTATGTAAGGAACTCAAAAATAGCTTTCACATACATTATCTCTAGCTTGAACTACTGAAGTTTTAGCATAATCTTTGTCTTTTTGATGATGAGTAAAACCAAAATTATACTTTTTATATATATGCTTATATTTCTGAAACAGAGTCATGAAACTTTTCGAGATATGTAGAAGCTTGTACAGGTTTAAGTATGGTCAGAGGGCTTAAGTTAGAGCAGTAGTTATTGACGAATCGATTTCCAATAGATATTAAAATCTGCATCTACCATCATTTTCTATCCACAGTTTCATTCCATAATATCCTCTTCCATTTCTAGTTTATCTAAATATGCTATTAAACATCTGTGTATGTATGTGTTTGCTCGTATATATATGTATATATGTAGATATAGATGTATATATACATTCTACGCTTTCTCTTCCAAAACATTTTCAAGTGAATATTCATACGCTATTATTCATAACGTTTTGCGTTTTGTGATTCGAGCTCTTCTAGTATTCAAAACAAAATATGTGCGATGGGTAAATTGTCGCAGTTTTATAATTTTTATTTCACGCATGCGCCTTGTTTGTTCTTGATTTTGCTGACTACACAGTATAGTAAGGTCCATTGTGCATCGTCTGTGAGGACCACACCACCATAACACAATTCACTCTGCCAGAAATTTGGAAACGACATGCTGTGTTTCTTGGAATTCGCACCGGAATCTCCTATACGAACATTTCAGAGTGTTTGGGTGTCAATCGGAGACAGTGCAATCTAAGAACATGTACCGACAGAGATAGAAATCAAATATCCAGTCAACATCATGGTGTTTGGAGTGATCACTAGTGATGGAGACTTTATGCCACCATTCTTCTTCCCACACGGTCTCATACTCAACACGAAGGCCTACATCAAGTGACTGGAGGAAGTAGTGCTATCCTTGATCAAGAGCGTGGCTGCTAGAAGACCCTATGTCTAGCAACATGACTTTGTACCATGCTACACAATCAGGAGAATCCAGTCATAGCTGTCAGACAATTTCTGTGACCACATTACCCCTAACATCTGGCCACCTCACGCCCCAGACTACATCCCTGTTGATTATTATGTGCGGGTCGGAGTCGAGCAAGAGACCAAAAAGACTCCTTGTAATACCAGAGATTAACTGAAAACAAGGATTATGGCAGCAAACACCAACTTAATCGAGTCGACCGTCCAGAAGAGTTGCAAGAGATTCCGAAGTTGTCTGGAGGCCGTGACCGAAGGCAATGGCGATATAATTGACTAGATTTGCTCATTAATATTTCGAGATATTTTTATGTTATTTTGTTAAATATATCTGCTAAAATGAGATGTCAGTGTTATTTTTATTTTTGCGTAATTTATTCACCGTACTCTACATATAAGGATAAGATCGTTACTTAAATAACGAACAAATCAAGTGACCGTATAGGAAGGAAAACCTTTATTGGCTAGATACCGTTTTTTTATAGTTTTATATATATATATATATATATATATATACATACTTACGCATATATGCATGTACGTATATATATATATATATATATATATATATATATATATATATATATATATATATACGCGCATACGTTAATACTTACACACAAAACAGAACGAGAAAGTTGGAAACCATAAAATGGAACTTGACTGTTAAATCTGAATGATTTAGCACTCGTTTTTTACTGGCATAAATCATCGAATTGATCTAGACCGCATACCAATTCCAGTTGAGAGGCCACAAAAATATATCTAATCCAGTCTGACATATCGTTATCATCTGAAACTATTATCACCTATTTTCCTGAGTCAATATGGCAGTGAGGACAAATATAGATATCGACTAATACAGGCAAGCTTTATTGGATGAATTCCAGTAACCAGTCAGAGCTTGACACCACAAAACACGCGTTTATCAAATACCAGCAAAGAATTCCAGCAGGGGAATTAGGGTTTACTTATAATTGAAATACATGGCAATTGGTAGTATTTAATGCAATGCATATATGATAGGTTCTGCGCAACCACAAACACACAGAGACACATATAGATGACAAGTTAAATTGCAGCCTTATATATATATATATATATATATATATATATATGTTGTTGGTACGCCGTCGCTTACGACATCAAGGGTTCCAGTTGATCCGATCAACGGAACAGCCTGCTCGTGAAATCAAAGTCAAAGTGGCTGAGCACTCCACACGTGTACCCTTAACGTAGTTTTCGGGGATATTCAGCGTGACTCAGTTTGACAAGGCTGACCCTTTGAATTACAGGCACAACAGAAACAGTAAGTAAGAGTGAGAGAAAGTTGTGGTGAAGGAGTACAGCAGGGTTCGCCACCATCCCCTGCCGGAGCCTAGTGGAGCTTTTAGGTGTTTTCGCTCAATAAACACTCACAACGCCCGCTCTGGGAATCGAAACTGCGATCCTATGACCGCTGCCCTAACCACTGGGCCATTGTGCCTCTACTGTATATATAAATATATATATATATATATATATAAAGTGTAGTATATTGCCACTTAGTATATTGCCATTTAGAGAATTAACATTTATCGTGCAGTTACTGTTAATACTTCATTTAGAGAATTAACATATATATATATATATATATATATATATATATATATATATATATATATATATATATATACATACACAACACCGACTAGCATATTTTACGTACGAGGAATAAATATAGAAATCATTGTTTCTCGTCTAACTGTAGACAATGCAAGTAAAGATATAAGCACCGATGAACAAATTATTCCCTGAAAGTTAATAGAAAACCAGTGGCTTTTTTAGGTTCGAAAGTTTCCAGTAATTCTGGCTATCGTGACACAACATATCAAGACACCGGCCTCCCAGACCTTGCGCCAATGATTCGAATGTGTGATGGAAGTACTGTAGTCGTAAAAGAGAGATGATGTTCTTCTACGACTGCACGACAGCAGTTAACATATTTTCTGATAATTCAACTGACCAATATCCCATCAAAATGATGATATAAATTGGAAATATTTTCGTTTGATTTATTTGAAATTGTTGATAGGTCTTGCAATAGAATGCACAAAGCATAAATCTATTTTAACACATTTCAGTCAGTATCATCTATAAGGAATCGAAGGGAATTAGCTAAAGTCATGTGAACTGGGAATATGGCAATAGCGAATCAAGAGTTATTGCTGTTAGTGTTGTTATATACTACAGAAATGGTAATGGTGATGACAGCAAGGACAAAAACAATTAGAACGAATATGATGACTGCAACAATATTAATAAAACTTAAGGCGGCAAGTTGGCGGAGCTGTTGGAACACCAAGCAAACGTTCACCAGTATTTCATCCGTTTTTACGACCTTAGCTTAAATTCCACCGAGGTCGACTTTGCTTTCATCATTTCCAGGTCGATAAAGTAAGTACCAGTTCGGAACACTGGCGTCGGTGTAATTAACACAACCTCCTTCCAAAAGTTTAAACCAATATTAATAAACCCTTCTACAAGGACTGGAATTTTTTGTTGGGGTAAGAGTCGTTTACCTCGCCCATTCCTCGACTGGTACTTATTTTATCGACCCTGAACGGATGAAAGTCGAAGTCAATCTCTACAAAATATGAAATTAGTACGTAAAGCCGAAAAAAGTACCACAAAGCAATTGTCCGCTGTGCTAACGAATCTGCCACCTCTTTGTCGTAGGCACAAGGTCTGAAATTTTAGGATACCAGTTCTCGAGTGGTACTTATTTCAT
Organism: Octopus bimaculoides; assembly: GCF_046866305.1. NCBI lineage: Eukaryota > Metazoa > Mollusca > Cephalopoda > Octopoda > Octopodidae > Octopus > Octopus bimaculoides. Next base: position 41,504,388 of record NC_142935.1, on the reverse strand, counting down.
CGAGCCCCAAAGCATGAAGGTTAAATCAGACCTCGGCGGATTTTGCATTCAGAGTGTAAAAACGAACGAAAACCGACCGACTCTACCTACTAAGAAAGAAAAATGGCGGAGGGTTAATAAATGCAGAAGACACAAATTTTATTGTGCTGAATAAAGAAACAATACTATCGGCAGCTGGAGATATTCAAAATGCGACTGAAACAGACCGAACCAGATGGAAAGAAATGGAACTACATAGCCAGTTCATGCAACAAACTGTGATCGCTGGCTGTACTTGACGAGTGGGAACTTGATACGAGAGACAGAAATGCTTATTATACCGCTCAAGACAAGCTCTTAAAACACACCTGATAAAGGTAAAGATCGACAAAGCTCAGTCAGATAGCAATTGTAGATTCTGTGGGAAAGGAAACGAAAGCATCAATCACTTTTTGAGTGAATGCAATATACTAGCACAAAAGGAATATAAAACGCAGAGATGACTGTGTAGGCAAAAGTGTATATTGTGTTGTTAGTCGTGTGTTTGGCTTCAAAACAATAGAAAACTGCCATGGGCACGAAGCAGACGTTGTTACAGGAAACGGGAATTACGAGATCTTTTGCGATTTCACCATAAAGACTGACCGTACTATGAAAGCAAAAAGATCGGATATGGACACAGACCACAAAGTTAAACAGTGTAAGATCATAAATATTGCAATTCCTATGAGAGCAGAGTCAATACCAAAGAAATTGAAAAGAATTGAGAAATATCAGGATCTCGCCAGAGACAGGTGGAGAGTGTGGAAGGCCAAGACACTAATAAAAGAAATTACAGCATTATAGAAGCGAGATTGAATTAAACATAACATTTAAGAATTATGTGCATTAACTCATTTGTAATAGGTACAACAGAACAGGTATAATAGGCAATTACATATCAAAAAGCATTAACTGAGAACTTACACAAAATTAGTTATACTAGTGTCAATAAATATTACTAAAGTATCCTCACGAACGTATTAGTTAGCACTTCATATACCATGTTTATACTTTGTTTTTAATCTCATTTCAGTGTCATAGCATTCTCGATTCTAATACAATTATATGAACATTCCTCTAATACAAAAGCTATGATGAAACACAGTTTATTAAGATTTGTTTCAGCTTTCTCGCACTAGAGCAGGATAGTGTTGAATGTAATACCTTCGTTTCATAGAAAATATTGTTTAAAGGATTCTTTCTATATGCGTTAATCTTTCAATATATTTTCAACAATTTTAATGCCAAACTAACAAAAGAAAGAAGTCATTCACAATTTTCTTATTGACTGCTCTGTGCGTTCATAACTGAAAACAATAGATATAATACATTTTAACTCTCAAAGTAAAAGTGGCAACAAGTTTATAACAAAGAATATATTCCTTAAAGATGTAACATCCCAATATAACTCCTTCAGTAGAAAACTTCTAAAACAAAAAAGTACATTTTTAAAAGAAATTATATACTTCATGTATCCCCATGAACATCCAGCTATCCTGCAGTTTGCAAGTCAACAGCGAACTTCCACAATTACTGTATGTTCTTGTCATGTAAATGAAGCGTGTGGTTTCGGAAGCAGGCATGTTCATAGAGTGGTAGGCAAACGAGTTGAAGGATGTTCCTTTTCATTTTGCCGAGTCAACTTTCCTTTCACATTTCTGGAGAGGATATAGTAGATAATAAAATGTTTGATATATTAGGATATACTGCTGGATAAATACAGAATATAGTAGACACTAAACCACCGGATTTGTTACAAGAGTTTATACTGTATAGCTAAAATATGAAACCTTGTATCTTTATTAAAAATGAATATTATGAGAATGGAAAGAATTGGTTTGCCTCTCAAATTATGAATAAAACATAATATTAATTTATTCTAGTACGAGTATAATGTCACACATTTTCAGGGTTGGGGTATGTTATGATTACATCCATTCTTATACTTGTGAAGGAGGAAATTTAACACCGGCCATTGTAGGATTATTATGAAATGGTTCTGTACTTGTCCGAAGTTCTATTGATTTTGTCTCTATGTCTCTGTAAGAATAAGAATAATAATGATAAAATAATTTTAGATCAGTTATCCACGGTGAGTGACTTACAAAAGTGGACAGAGAGGAAGTGATCCAATATAAACGCTAACAATGGTACAAAGATTCTAAATTAATGGTAGAAGCAGAATGTCAATGCCTAGCTCATAAAATTTCCAAAGTAATATAATTAAACGAGAAGCGAACTAGAAATGGAATCAACATAAAGAAACAATTTACCACCTTATTTCCGATTGTCCAATATTAGCAGAGTTAGAATATAACTAAAGACATGACAGGAAAAGTAATTACGTTGATGATTGTTGAACATTCAGAGACTTTCGCATAAAAGTTGAAAATAAATTGTATAAACACACAGCAAACCGGGAGATCACAATAACATGGCAACGAGACACTGGGATATACCTGACCCTACTGACCACGGGTGCAAAAGAAAAGGATTAGATATGTTAACCAAGAGCTGAAAGAAAAACGTCTGAGCTCTGATACATATCATGTATCAAAACCATTGACCGGAAGGATATCGTAAGATCTATTCTTGTAAGAATTCTCACAAAGAAAGAAGTGAACACACTCATGAAAACTTTATTCATCAGAACAGTCAACCTGGAATCTCTGCGCATATTTCAAACCTACCAGAAACAGTGGTTAATTACCTTGCAAACCACTATATGCTGTCTAAAAAGATAAGAATATAAACACACTACCAGAGGCCACATAGAGTATTAAAAAAAAAGGTAGAGGCACTCGCAGGCAGGAATGAAATATTGCACAGCTGTTTCTTTAAATGTTTTAGGTGCCTATGAAGTTGCGAGTAACTATAGATAATTTCTCTGCCTCCTATCCTTGATCCAGCAGACCATCCAGGATGTGACTGATGGAGGGAAATAGAACTGCACCAGCACCATGCTGGTATTCATTTTCAAATAGAGCAATACGAAATGAATTACTTTGCTCAAAGATAAATCGTGTCGCTCGCTGAGTCCCCAGTATTACAGTTAGACCACACTCTATGTAGTTTGGGTGGATTGATAACAAAAACAGGCAATATTACTGCACACAATCGACTAAAACAGGCATGAGCCTCGTGAGGGTGATTTAACTTCAGAGAAAAATTATTGAAAATATTAATCGTAATCTTATTAATGCTTTCTTATATAAGCAAAAAACTACAGGAGTTCTTGCAGAAAAGTATCAAGAGCAAACTCAACCATCTATATATATTTTACTCACAACTTGGTATGCTGGAAATGGTAAGGCCCGAAATGGTAATCCTGCTATATTTTACAGGAATTAGCAAATAAAAAGATCTTACTACTTCGAACCTAAAGATATATTATGAGCTTTTACGCTACTGCACAGCACCAGCTATAAAAATCCTAAAAAAATATAGTGCACTTTGTGAGATTCTTGTGTGCATGCATTTTCTTAGTATACTCATATACGAACAGGCACTGGTCACAGTTCCTAATAATTTCGAATTTGTGGAAGGGAATTCCGATTGAATATTTGCTTCGTCGAGGCATAACAAGTTGTGTCTTATGAGTCTCAAGTGTACCTAAATATTCCACATAAATCGATGCTTGTTATCTTAGGTTTTCTAACTTTGTAGCGTTCCCAGTAGAGCAGATTTGAAGTATTTTCACAGCTTCAATGTGAAAGAAGTTTCATTGATGTATATGAACGAAAATGACTGCTATTTTAACTAGACCCTGAAGGAACCTGGCAAATGCAATACCATCATAAGAAACTAGAAATTGCTAAGTTTCTAAATACCGCTTTAGGTTTATTAAAACATCAGTATACATAGTTATTTCTTATACGGCTACATTCAAGATAAATCATTTCCGATCATTTATACCATACAACCATTGGTAATAACATAGACTAATTACTTAATGACATGTAACGTTCTCACAGTGAAAGAAAATCTCGCTTATTGTAATTAACAAGTGCCAGGTGAGGTTTATGTGTCTTTGTTAACTATAAACACGTACGTGTGCACATAAATGTTATACAAAATGCTACAATGGTAAAGGGTAATTAGAGATATAAGAGAAATGATAAAAACAGATTGATTGACTGATACATATCTAATTAGGAGAAATTCAGAAATGGTCGGAAAATATTAAGCTCGAAGTTCACTTCATGTAAGTATTTATATGTGTGTGTGTGTGTGTGTGTGTGTGTGTATGAGTGTGTGAGTGTGTATTTATGTATATGTATATATATATATATATATATATATATATATATGTGTGTGTGTGTGTGTGTGTGTGTGTGTGCGTGCCACTGTGTGTGTATGTATCCATACACACATACACACCTCCACATACAGACGTATAGGGATAGATTGACAGACAGATAGCTAGATAGATAGATAGATAGATACTTTTGACTATTATTGTCTCTGAGTTTCAGGGCGAAATCGCCAACAAGGAATAACATATATTAGGTTAAAACCCCTTTAGTTGTTTACTCTTATCCATAATACCATATATAAACAGCTCGAACCATAATTGAAAAATCACTCAGTGAGGTCAAGAATCAGATTCATTCTATTTTCACAAGGACGAGATTCACAGCTATTTCGAAGTATCGCCAAACAATCGGCTAAAAGCAACTGAGCCGGAGTTTCAAAATCACTGCTAATCTATTCCTTGCTTAAATATTATATATAAATAAATACGTAATACCAGATAAGCCACCTATAGATGGCTGCAGCTCACTCAACAAGTATTCCCTACTCGAATCAACCATGACACTATCAAACTTGACTTTAAAAGGATTTAGCTAATCCTATCAGGTAGTGCTATTATGTTAGACATAGCTTGGACCAATTTTTGGTTGAAACATATCTAAGTTATCTATGTATGAGCGTGTGTGTGTGTGTGTGTTTGTGTGTGTGCGTGTGTGTGTGTGTGTCCTATATTTTAATTATTATAAATCTTTCACTGAGGAGGGTGCCGGTTTCTTACAAAGATACAAGGCTCCTTCTTTGAGATGTCGTTTACACAGACAAATTCACATTTGGAACTTGAGAAAAGTCTTGAAAATTTTTACTGTTCCACTGAGAGACTGCACGTGTAATGTACTACTTAACCGGTCGATTATGTATGTATGTAAATATGTATATATGTATCTATGCATGTTTAGATATATGGATATGTATATATTATTATATATTATATCAATATATGGATGTATATAACATACTCTGTTTGTGCATATATTCATATATACATATATGTATGTATGCATGTATAAATATATATGTCTATATATATATATATATATATATATATATATATATATATATATATATATATATATATATATATATATATATATATATATATATATGGGGTTTAGTTCAAAGGTGATCTAAACGATTAGGTACGCTAGGTAAGTGCTGTAACGGATTTCATAGTATTTATAGTCCAGACAGTGGTTATGGAACCACTGCAGATTTCCGATGCAGCGGATATATAAGTTTTAAAGAGGGTAAGAAACATTAAGGCAAGGCGCATACAATATTATTATTGGAAAAAAATTCAAAGTCTTGCTGCTGTGTCTGGGATATCCCCGAATATGGGATATTCCGTCGTCAAAAACATAAAGAAAAAAGGGAGAATGAGAATGGTATATTTTAATGAGATGATGACATTTATATATATATATATATATATATATATATATATAAGGAGAGAGAGAGAGAGATACATTATATATGTGTGTGTTTGTGCGTATAAATGCATACACACATATATTTATATTTATATATGTATAGATAGAGTGTGTGTGAATGCATGTGTCTATCTCTCTATATATATTTATATATATGCTTATGCATAAATTATCCAGATAATGTACCAAATTAGTCAAAAGCATATACTGGGATCTCGAAGACAAAGGAAGGTATGCAAAATGCCATTCAAGAAAAACTGAATTTACCAGAATTATCTCCGCCTCGTATCTAGGTCGGCAACCAAGTATGCGTACACTTATTTTTACGTACCTGCATACATACAAACATACATAATCCCGTACATACATGCGTTCTTACATAAATTCCTATTTGCATGCTTGAAATGCATACACGCATGAATGCACACATTTCTGCGTGCATTCTCTTATATATAGTCATATATACATGTATTTGTATGTGTATTCATATATATATATATACAAATGTATATATGCATATACATGTATTTATTGCTTACACGTATGCATGCATAAGGACACCCTTAAACAAGAAAAACTTTACACAGACATACATGTAGACGATATTACTGTTTGTTTTTTTTTTTTCGCTCCGTTACTTCAACTGTGGTAGACAATTAGATTCATATCGAGAAGGGTTACACAGAGAGAACGAGTGCGAAAAAGAGACACAAAATAGTGGGGCAAGCAAATGCAAGTTATTAGGAACATTAAAGAGAAATTTCTATAGAAATTTAAGAAAAGATAAAAGTTAAATGAAAACATATATTCATTCAAATGTTGGCGAGTGTTAACAAGCAGTCAATTAAACTCTCACAAAGATGCGTATGATCAAAAGCCCTACTACTCCACCATCCCATATTTTTTCTTACTCATAGTATATTCATGTTTATGTTATTAACACTTTTTCGTTGTTTGGGATTGATTTTTAAGATGATATGATGGAGATTCGCTTGTTATTTTGAGCATGAATTGCGATTACATAGGAACTGACACAGTGGCTTATGCATATAAAATGTAAATACATTCATGTAAAAAAAATACGTAAATTAGCACGCATGCAAAGACATGTAAACATACAAATGAACGTAAATATAATACAATACGAGAGAGAAATTGACGAACAAATTGAACACGATACAAGCATATAATATTATAAAGAACTGAGTGATTGAAAAATAAGCTAAACAGTAGAAATCGATTGAACCGCTAATGTTTAGTGTAAGGAAATAAAATATTTCGAACGATAAAAGGTTTGAATTTCAACGTTTCAGACAACGCCTTTCGTCAGAGGGGAACAAAAAGTATTTTGCCAGCTGAGTGGACTAGAGAAGCGTGAAATGAAGTGTTTTGCTCAAGGACGCAA
>NC_142935.1:41489721-41492221 GCF_046866305.1 Octopus bimaculoides | reverse complement strand
AAAAAATACGATAATAAGACAAAGTGAGGGGGGGGGCTGATAGAGAGTAAGACGGAGAGAGTGGAGAGTTATAGAAAAATGTAAGATATATATGTGGAAGACAGATATAGATAGTTAGACTGAGAGAAAGAGAGAACGAGAGAGAGAGAGACAGAGAGAAGAACGTTGGTACCAAGCAGTCTGTATATTTTTACAAAAACAGAATAAACGAGGGAAGAAGGAAATACACGTGTAGAGCTGTGTCGTCGTTATATGTTGTGTGTTAGTGCAATAATAATGTGTGCGTGCATGCATGTACGTGTGCATGCGCGCATGCATGCCTGCTTTCGTAATCAAATATATGAGTGATCGCGGAGTGTGATAGGGAGAAGGAGGAAATGAATGAGTTGGTATGTGTGAGAAGGAGAGTGCGAGAGCAAAAATGTGAGACGCGAGTAAAAGTGAGACAAAATATATGAGACAGAAGGAGTGAGAGAGAGAGAGAGAGAGAGAGAGAGAGAGAGAGAGAGAGAGACAGTGAGTGTGAGATCTTCTGAGACGGTTGGAGTTATAAGAAAGGAAAAGAAAAGAGAGAAAGTGTGTGAGAGCGAGGAGAAAAGAGAGCGAATTGTGGGGGGAAAACTAAGCTTGGGAAGGATGGTTTCGCGCCTCGTATTTGTGAACACGAATAAACAAGGAAATGAATGATTAAAAATAGAAAAAGAGATGAAGGAAAAGTGAGATAGAAATAAACAGAGGAGAAGGAAGGAAGGTGCAGAAAAAACGGGTACATGGAACCATATATTTGTCTGTGTTTGTGAGTGTGTGCGCATGCATGTACGTATGTATGTATGTATACATGTAAGTGGATTAAAAGACAGAAAGAAACGGAGGAATGATGAGCGAGGCGTATAAGAAGTAAACAAATATGCGTAAAAGGTTAACTGCTAATTGAGATGTGCCCGAAACGATAGTGAAAGTAGAACTTGCTAGGGTTGAGAATGAAAGTGCATACGCAATCTAACAAAAGAGGGGGAAAATAATCTAAGTAGATTCAGAACTAAGGGCCAGAGTATGTGTCATGTGTTGCGGTTAGAACAGTTTAACACAACATAGATAGATAGATAGATAGATAGATAGATAGATAGATAGATAGATAGATAGATAGATAGATAGATAGATAGATGAAGAGGAGAGAGAGAGAGAGAGAGAGATAGAGACTAGATGTGTGTACGTGTATATTTGTGATGGAAAGGAAAAGTACGAAATGCGATGTTTAATGAGGCAGGGAAGAGGAAAGTCGTGCTGAAGGAAAACATTGTTTGAGGTAGTAAAATATAATGCGGAGAAAAAACAATACGAGAAATATATATCCTTTGATGTATTAGAATAGAAAAATAACAAGTTAGAAAAAGAGAAAGAAAGAGACTCTTACACAGAAAAACAAAAGATGGATAATGTATAAGAAGCGGGTACAGATGAAAACAAGGAATTATTTGAAGGAAAAACGGGAGAAAAAGACGCTAACAGGGGGAAACCTGTACCACTTTGAATGAGACAAATATATTTGTGTGAATAGATTAGACAATGCCAGAGAGGGAGTGAGAAAGAAAAGTAGATATATGGCAGGCAAAAGAGTGAGAAAGAACGTGATAAGAGGGATAGAATGAATGAAATAATGTATGAAAGTAAGGGAGCGACAAAAAGTCTGACACAAGAGAAATAGAGAAGTTTATGTTAGGGGATTTAGAATGAAAGTAACAATAGGATAAAGGAAACATACATCTTAAAGACAAAGGTGAATGTAAATAAATTTCAAACGGCGAAGTGAAAGAGAAACAAGGAAAAAGAAAGAGAGATAGAGAGACAAACAAAGACAGGGCAGGGAGAACGAGCATAGCAAAGCGGGGTGGAAAGTAAGATAATGAGAGAGTCGTAACAGGAGATATACTAAAGTGTGGATATATGTGTGTGTATGTATGCATACGCTCATATAGAGACACACACAAATATACTCATGAATGTGTATGTCTCTGTGTTATATATATATATATATATATATATATATATATATATATATATATATATATATATATATATATATATAATATTTATCTTATGATATTTACTTTACTTTATATTATACTCATTGATTGTGCTTTTAATTATTAATTTTTCACTGCGGCTATGCTGGAGCTCCTCCTTTAGTAGAAAAAAATCAACCCCGTGATTTATTCATTGTAAGCCTAGAACTTATTCTATCGGTCTCGTTTGCCGAACCACTAGGTTACGGGAACGTAAACACATCAACACCGGTTGTCAAGCGATGGTGTGTGTGTGGGGGGGAAACAAATACAGACACACAAACATACACACATACACACACATATATATATAATATATATATATGTATATATATATATATATATATATATATATATATATATATATATATATATATATATATATATATATATATATATATATATATATATATGACGGGCTTCTTTCAGTTTTCGTC
>NC_142935.1:41482221-41487221 GCF_046866305.1 Octopus bimaculoides | reverse complement strand
AGTTGCACCTCTTGCCCCCAGTTAGGTTCAGCTGGGACTCTCGACAGGAAGAGATACAGTTTTGTTTTGAAAACATCTACATTCACTTTTTGTGGGCCCCTCAGGCTCTTTGGGATAATATTAAAATGTTGTGGGTTCTTGAAACCCTGGCTGTTGCAGTAACTGGTCCTGAAGCGCGACGGCATTGTTAGGATCTTTGACACTGTTCCGTGGCGACTTGTTCTTGCATTTGTGTAGCTTTCAATGCCAAAATTTGGTACAATCCTTTCCAGGATCTTTCAGATGTATATTGCAGCATATCTCCCCCGTCTTCACTCCAGGGAGTAGTTTCAGCCTTTCCAAGTAACTGAGCTGTTGCAATGAGGCGATCGTCTTTGTGACGCTTCGCTAGATTGCTTCAAGGTCGGCTGCTATTTTTACACTGTGAGGTGACCACAATTAGGAGCAGTAGTCCAGGCGGCTGAGCAAGAACGTCCTCCATAGGAACATCATGTTTCCCTTCTCTCTGGTTTTGAAGGCTCTCAGGCTCTAGCCAGCCAGCTGTCTGCACTTTGTCCCCAACTTGGTAATGTGCACTTGGAAAGAGGTATCATCACTCATGTCGATGCCCAGGTCACGCACTTATTTCGGTTCTAGGATTGTACTCCCCACTGTAAATTTTTCGTTCAGTTACCGGTGTTGGTAGCGCTGAGCTTGCAATTTTCCAGCATTAAACTGCATATTATTTTCCTCAGCCCGTCTGTAAATTGCATCCAACTCCTGCTGCAGGCATGCAACATTACTATGGTTTTGTATTTTCTGCGAAACTTTCGTATCGTCTGCGTAGCTAGCAAGGGTAGCTATCCAGGCAGCTGAGGTCATATCTGTGAGGGTCGCTATAAAAAGCAGTGGTCCCAAGACAGTACCCTGTGGAATAAAACTGACCATTTGTGTTGTCTTTGAAGTGACTCCAATGGCCAACACTGCCTAACTTCTATCTTTCAGAAAGTCATGTAACCACTCTCCAAGTTTTCCAGCTATGCCAAAATCGCGCAGTGTGTGACATATCATACCATGATCAATTTTATCAAAATCTTTTCGAAAAGCAAGGTATATTACGTCCACATTTGAGTTGCAGAGTAACTGCTTCAACATCCTGTCATAGTGCTGTAAGATCTGTGTCAGGCAGCTCCTATCTGGTCGAAAACCATGATGGGTATCACTCAGCACGTCGTTTTCTTCAAGGAGTGTGATTAGTTTCCAACGGACTCTTCGTTTCATGACTTTACTGATATTTCAAGTCAGAGAGATAGAGCTATAAGTTCTGGCATCCGCTCTGTTTCCTCCTTTATAGATTGGGTATATTATTCCCTCCTTCAGTTTGCTTGACAGCTTGCCATTTGCAAGAAAACTCCGGAAGAGAATCTTTGCGGGTTATGCCAAGGCAGGTATGTATGATTTGAGGAGGATTGCCGGAAAACCGAATTAAACCAAATTAAAAATAAATAACTAGCTTCAGGGACATGATTTTTATAGGAATATTATATTTCTTCATTTTGTTTCAAAATATAGTGGGCCACTCTTCTGTAGCTATGCAATATGTGTAGTATAATGACACAGATAATAACGTATGCGCGGGGGTGTATAATTGTAATGAGCTCCACTACTTCATGTTGCTATAATTATTACTTAATAAGTAGTATTTTGCATTCATTCTATATTTATATCTGTAGAGGGTCAGTTTTTTTTGGTTTTTTTTGCTTAATTTTTTTCGCTGCCTACCTTTACAATAGAAACCGTAGAACATCACTTTCGTTTTATTCCCTCATTACCTTCAGAGTAGAAACCGTAACTTAGATTTCACACCAACATTTTCCCTTTGTTTCACGTAATCCACCTTAGAATTTAAGAGGTCAGCTGTCATTTTCCTATTTTACTTCAGCATATTTGCACAAGTTTTCATTTGAAAATACCCATTTTCTCTAAATATAAGAAGGAAAAAATTCGTTGGTGTACTCTTCTGTAGGTATGCCATATGTGTAATATAACGACACACATAACATGTGTGTCGTTGAGTGTGTGTGTGTGTGTGTGTGTGTGTGTGTGTGTGTGCGTGTGTGTGTGTGTGTGTGTGTGTGTGTACGTGCGCGTGCAGGCGTATGTATATAACTGTAATAACTGCCATTACTTCATATCGCTATAAGTATAAGTGGAGCTGCCGTTGAGAGTCATCCAAGTACAAAACTAGAAAAGCGCTCGGAGAGTGCAGACCACCGCCAAGCAGCTCAAGTGCTTTATCAAGTGCTTTTGCATCTCCAAAACGGAACAGTCTGAGGAAATAAACCAGGTCTATACACAATAGCTTATAGATATACTCTGAATGTAGTTCTATATAAATGTTTAATAATTTTTTTTTATACTTAAGACCATCAGAAATGTTAAGATATCAGCCTCTACCCACGTTGTCATTCTTTGATTAAAAAGGTTACAGCATAGATTATATTACGTAGATAACTTTCGGCCGAAGTTGACTCAGGCCATGTTTAATTTAATAGCACCAACTGGAAGAGATACAGAGTCAGCTTTAGTGAACCGTAGCCCATTCAAGCAGAGTGTTATTGTTTTCAGAGACATAACTGGGTGCGGGTGGTTTATCTGAGGTTGGTGGTAATCATCTAGAGATCGTTTGAATGCCGTGAAGTCACTTTCCTCCTTTATGTGTGCCTGGAACGATGTTGAAGAAAACAGGCCCAACTGAGGTGAAATAGTTCTGTTATAGTGTTGTGATACGACACGAACTTTTCTGTAGTGGACGGATGGCACAGGGGACAAGCCTCGGACGAATTTTAAAGATGGGCAATGTTGATGGAATATTTTTCACATCATACAGATGATATAGAGCTCACAGCGGCGGTGGAGGGAGCAAAGCCTGAGCTTTTTGAGTCGATCCCAATAGTCAAAGCTTGTCATGTTATCCTCCGCAGGCCTCTGCCTAGCAGCTCATTTTAAGGTAGATACGCGAGTAAAATTACTAATAGAGAAATGAAAATAAACTTTGGAAACAGCAACACCGCCATAGGTTACGTGGAAACCGTGAACGTGTTTTCAAGGGAGATAATTAAAGAGACGTAACATTGTAATACTTCATGTAAAGTAAATATAACAAATGAAAAATCCTTCAAGAATCCCTAAAAATTCTCGGATCACTACCAAAATTTCATCATCTGTTCTTTGTGTCATTACCAAATTTTCTTGCAAGTTTCATCAAATACCGTTGAAAACTTTTTGAGTCATTTTTGACACACACGGAGATGCAGAGGGACAGACGGACAAACCAACGCCGATGAAAACATAACCCCTCCCGTGGCGGAGGTAATTATTTGACTCGACAATCAGAAGAGTTTATTCTGTGCATCTGAATCACTGTGAATGTTTCTTTTTGAGGTTACTTCTTCATGGTATAAGAAGGCCGATTTCCTTTTCTTTCCTAAGAACGATTGATGGTCAAGCTTTTCGTACTGAAAGAGACGCCTGTTTAGCCTTAAATTTCTTAGAAGATGACAATCTGTAGGATAGAACAATGGCTGAGGTTTCAGTGTCAGCACATCTATTTCTTTGAGAAATCTTGTTGTAATTCTTCTCCTGAATGTGAAGTAAGTAATCCATTATCGCTGTGGCACAAATATAAGTATGATTTATCAGAAGACAACGAATATCAAGCACAATTAAGATTCCCTGAGAGGGAAATAGCATTCAACGATGACATATATAATACTGCATTGGCTGTTACAGAATGCTGCAGTATTTTCGAAAATCCAATTGTTTGATGCGAGGTATGATAGTGTTATTTTCAGGTGATTTCAGACAAACTTTGACAGTGATTCCGATGGGTACAAAGGCGGATGAATTGAAAGCATGCTTGAAGTCTTCTATTTTATGGAAGCATAACAAAGTGTTAAAGCAATCTACAAATATGAGGGCACATTTGCCGGTTGATCATCTGTTGGACAAATTTGGCCATACTATTTTGAAATTTGGTGTAGGAAGGCTAGACATGAATGATGAAGGGGACTTTAATCCATCAAAATTCTGCACCTTGGTCAGCTCGGTCGAGGAACTTGTTGCAAACGTTTTTCAAAGTACAATTTCAAATAACGCAAAGCTGCTTGCTTGTGGGAAAGAGCAATCATGGCACCAAAGAACGTTACTGTGAATAATTCAAATGGAAGACTCGCGAATCTTTTTCCAGGAAAGGAACATACTTACAAATCTATACATTCTGTTGTGGATGAATCAGCAAGACTAGCAAGTTTAGGAGAGGGGTAAGTCGATTACAGCGACCCCATTGATCAACTGCACAAATGGTGGTGAAAATCACAACTGTAATGTAATTACGAACTTCATTTTGCAATCATAAGATAACAAGGTTAATTACACTACCCGTCAGTCTGGGCATGGGTCTTTTACTATAGCAACTGTTTGACATGTTCATTGTATATTTGGGTCGACGTGAACAGTTTAGAAGCCAGTCAGAAATACAGAGTGTTCAGTCTAGAGTTGGCGGGTTTTTTTATGTCTCTTTTACTTTTTTTTCCTGAGGTACAGCTTGATGTATTGGTTAACAGTCAACGATGTTCGAGAGTATAGAAATTAAAGTTGTAGATGAGAAAAATGTTAGTTGACAAGGAGAATTGGAAGTTCATTTGAATATTGGAAAAGAGTTACCTATATTATGATGATTTGAGATGGGTATTAAATTCTATAGGATATCGAATGGACAGCAGCAATGGAGACTATGAAGCTGTGTCCCTTCTAGCAGGAAAGGACACAGCGAGCGTTCCAAATTCACCTGCATACCGGAATTCATTGTCACATCTTACAAGTCCCTATGTTCAAATCAGCTGAGCATGCGTGATGGTGGATACTGTGGTTAATTCCAGGCTGAAGAGGGTTGTTACTAGAAGGCTATATGTGTAGCTACAGTACTTGACTCCTTACCATAATTCCGGAAATAGTCATTA
>NC_142935.1:41452221-41477221 GCF_046866305.1 Octopus bimaculoides | reverse complement strand
GAGGAGGAGGAGGAGGAGGAGGAGGAGGTGGAGGAGGAGGAGAAGAATGAGAAGGAGACGAAGGAGGAGAAGAAGGAGAAGAAGGAGAAGAAGAAGAATAAGAAGAAGAAGAAGAAGAAGAAGAAGAAGAAGGAGGAGAAGAAGAAGAAGAAGAAGAAGAAGAAGAAGAAGAAGAAGAAGAAGAAGAAGAAGAAGAAGAAGAAGAAGAAGAAGAAGAAAAAGAAGAAGAAGATGGATAATGCGGTCCTGGGGTAAGGAAGAGGAGAGAAGAAAGAGGTGGATTTAGCGATGGAGAAACTGGGGGAGAGGAAGGTGGGGTAAAGGTTTGTAGGAACACCTTACGATGACTGTACTGCATGTTTGTGTGAAAGAAACATCAAAAAAAGAATAGTGAAATGAGAGCGAGAGACACCGAAGAGAGAAGTAAGATGATCCAAAATGAACGTATATAATATATAGTTATGCAGAGAAATAGCATCGTGTGTGTGTGTGCTTTTATCTACCTATCGATCTATCTATCTATCTATCTATCTATCTGTAATACATATGTGTGTGTGTATATATATATATATATATATATATATATATATATATATATATATATATATATATATATATATATATATATATATATATATATATATGTATATATATATAAACAATATATGAGTGTATGCATATATATGTACATGTATGTATATACGTTTATCTGCATGTACATATAGATACATAACTGGGTACATGACGTGGAAAAAGAACAAGTACAAAATGGTAAACAAGGTGCAACAAACAACCAAGCCACATAGAAACATCCCCTTCTTCAGCTGCCACCATTAAAACTCCGGCGTTTCGAAGAATATATATATATATATATATATATATATATTAGTAGATGTTATCTCACACCTACTACTTCTTTTCACTCAACCCACTTCTCCTCTCCTCTCTTACTCTGACGTATACTTCCTCTCCTTACTCCTACACACTTCCCTCCTTTATCGATATCCCTCCAGTCACAACCCAACCCACGCACCACACCTACACACACCATCCCTACGCCCATACCTCCACACCACATCACACTACCCTACACCAAGCCACACACACACTAGCACTGTCCACTTCGCAGCACTCACACCTACAGACCATCATCCGCACACCTACAGACCATCGTCCTCTTACGCATATATTACAGACGCGCACACTCATGCACACATCCACACACATCAAAATAACTAGCCGCTATCCACACACATGCATTCTCATATACACACATACGCAAATGCACCTGCGATTTGGGATCACCAATACTTTATTATTTCCCCTTCTTTCTACCTCGCCCGTCAAACCTCTTTTTTCCAGCCAGTCGCTATTCTTGACCATTAAATCCATAAGGTTTTTTGTTCTCTCTTTCTCTGTTTATTTTCCCTTATACCTTTCTGTTGAAGAGCGAAGGCTCGGAACGTAAAAGACTTCCTCACTTGCACGCGAGCGTCAAAGCCTCAAACTAATACACCTAATTGTCGTTTATACGCTTGTGTTTGTCTTTTGTTTCTCTGTAAATCTCAGCTATATACATACATGTATAAATAAATAAATAAATATATATATATGTGTGTGTATATATGTATATATATATATATATATATATATATATATATATATATATATATATATATATATATATATATATATATATATATACATATATGTACATATATATGTATATATATATATATGTATGTATGCATGTATGCATATGTAAAATTGAAAACGACGAGGAGAGTGGAGATTTATTCGCATACAAGACTTTTTGTCAAAAAGGTTTTATGCGGCATATAATACAATCACGAACATATGTTTTGACTGCACTATCTACACATTGCTTCAAATGCAATTCCGCATCTGAGTCGCTGCAATATCATCAATATCATCGAGGGTCCATCACTTTGTCATAAACACACACACACACACACACACACACACACACACACACACACATATATATATATATATATATATATATATATATATATGTGTGTGTGTGTGTGTGTGTGTGTATGACAGTCTGTTACAGTCTGTCATACCGGCCATGATGAAATACCACAAGGTATAGAAAATACGTATTCGCCTTTATATATTTATATATTTAATCCTTTATATTGAACACTCAATATTTCATATATTCAATAAGACATATTCCATATATTCAATAAGACATTCAATACTTTATTTCATTGTACCATCCATCTTTTTTTATATTATATATTCCATATTCTATATCCCCCATAAATTTGACAAGAATATAAATAAAAAACATAAAAAACAGACAGATTTGGAACTCTTTTAAATAAAATAATATATTCCTCTATACACGATCATACAAAACCCCTCTTTTTGTATTTATTTTTACTCACACACACACACACACATATACATATATATATATATATATATATATATATATATATATATATATATATATATATATACGTACGTAGTATATGTGTGTGTGTGTGTGTGTGCGCGCGCGGGCGCGTAATTATAAGGTCCAAAGATGTAAGCGTAGGAAGTTTCTAAGCTTCGAGCAGGCGTGGTAGGTATAGAGATAACATCATTCATGAACAGTAGTAATTTATTCGTGTGGGTTGCCGGCTTTCCCTGCATCGAAGTTCGATAAACTGAAAATATAATTATTAAACCTTACGGTTAGCAACTTGATTCGCAATGAATGCGAATAAAATTCCAAATTTCCACCATGCATGTATTTGATCTCTTCCCTCGCTTTTCTTACTCATTGGCCATTTTATTTCTTTAAAAAATGCTCTTTCCTCTGTACTACTGGCGTCACTATTCATTTCAAATTATATCGTCGCCCATTTAACTATAGATCTCTTAACGACAATGTAACCTTCATAAAACTAAGATATCTTGAGACCAATGATTAGCTAGCTGAGCACAATCCGTTGAGTAATTATTACATCAGGAGATCAACTAGCTAGAATATATGTAGCCTGAATTTTACCTGCACCACTCCCCTAGTTTGGAATTGTATGTGTGTGTGTGTGTATGTGTCTGTGTGCGTGCATATGTCTGTGTGTGTGCATGTGTCTGTGTGTATGTTTGTGTGTGCGTGTGTAATTTTGTCTACCTGTATGTATGTATGTATGTATATCCCGGTCGGCAAAGCCTTGTAAGTAAACTTGGTTGACGGGAACTGAAAGAAGCTCATCCTATATATGTGTGCTTGTATTTAATTGTGTGTGTATTTATATTTTCCCACCTACTGCCGCTTCAAAACTCCGTAACGTAGGGGTTGATATATTTGACTAAGCGCTTCAAAGTGGTCTCATTGAATGTACGCAATGAATGTTTGAAACGAACAAAAAAAATACGCACAAACACACACACACATACCTATGTACAATGTATATATATAAATATATATATATTAAATGAAACAATAGGGTAAAAAATTGGATATTAATTAATATCAATTTAATACCAGGGAATCAGCACATTAGAAGAATCAGGGAGATTCAGAAAAAATATCTCAGATCTCAAAGGATTATTGTATATGTATATATAAATATATATATAAAGGAGGCCACTAGGTGGACTGCTAATGTGCTATAAGAAGATCACATGTCACGTGTCTACTAAGACCGAATAATTCTCAAAGGGAATTTAGCGAAGTAACAAAAACGTAAACATGTAAAACCAGTGAAATTTACATAAAAAATACAATTATGTGTAAATATGTTTCGAAATTAATTAGCAGTCCACCTAGTGGTCTCCTTTATATATATATATATATATATATATATATATATATATATATATATATATATATATATATATATATATATATATATATATAGAGAGAGAGAGAGAGAGAGAGAGAGAGAGAGAGAGAGAGAGATAGTGAGACAGAGAGAGAGAGAGAGAGAGAGAGAGAGAGACTTACTTTCCCAAGCGTTAAAGTAATGCACCTCTTATATGAGTGTTCGTGTGTATGTGTGTCTGTATTTTTCGTCTTACTAACATGGAAAAAATCTTTTGACGCTGTTAAAGTATAGCACTATTTCTGATTTCTTTACTCAGGAGTAGCAAAAGCAAAACAGATCAACGAAATAAATATTTAATTTCCTATATATATATATACCTATGTGGTCTGATCACTACATTGCCGGATTGTTGACATTGTAACGAAGCTAAAGAACGCACAGTGACGCCGCTTACCACAGACTGATCTTGAATTCTGCTGTGCATATGCTCTAAGTTTTTAACGCTCTTGTTCCTCTTCGCAGTTTACAACAGTGCTTGGAAGGAAGGTGTGCAGCGTGTGATCGTCGCAGTGGCATTGGCACAGAACGTTGTCATAGTGACACCAGCTCAGAGGCGTATGGAGAGGAGTGTATGAGCGGCACACATGTTTACGAGTTCTTCAGACGTTTCCAAGACCACCGAAAACATGTTGAAGTAAGCGAGAATATTAAAGCTTAGTCTGCTTGCATAACAAAGATCAAGGTCGATTTTCACCAAGCGTCCCAACTCTGCCTGCTTTAGCTTCGTTACTATGGCAGCAGTCCTATTACTTATTGATCAGACCTCGAGTGTGTGTGTGTGTGTGTGTATATATATATATATATATATATATATATATATATATATATATATATGTATATATATATATATATATATATATATATATATATAGAGAGAGAGAGAGAGAGAGAGAGAGAGATAGATAGATAGATAAAAGAAAGAACATGCATAATAATCGACATAGCATATCCCAGGCACTACAGGATCAGAGAGAAAGAAATAAAACTGAACAACTTCGACGATTTGAAGTAGGTAACACGAAGGTAGTGGTCAGTGAAGAGAGTAGACGTGATACCATTAGTAATTTACACACTTGGAAGTATAGGCACCCAAAATCAGCATTCCTTGGATCCGCAAGAATTCTGTGCAGGGTTCTTCGATCATTAGCAGTAAACAAATGTCACCTTAGTCTACTGCCTGTGGACATCTGACATGTTCCACCATACCCTGCAAAATAGGCTCGGTTTTCGTCAAATAATTTCGAAGATAAGTCCTCAATGTTTTTGATGAACCTACAAAATCGTTAAAATTAAATATAGTTTTCCTTTAAATGTTTTTCTGAAATTATTTATGTAACAAAAACCACATACTATTATTATCTATACTAATATCCCATAATTTCTACGAGTCCTCCTGTAAAGACAATAATTTCTTGCGGTGAAAATTACGAAGATAAATCTTATAGTTGCGCTTATCAGATTTTTTAAAAATACATATCATTTTTGTCAGTTTCTTATTCTTGCAGTAAGGTCACTATTTGCGGCAAGTTCCACTTACCTGCGCGGCTTTGGTCACTTAAAGTTGCATCTCTTTCAGGCTATACATGAATTTCTATATGTATGTATGCATGTATGTATGTATGTATGTATGTATGTATGTTTGTATGTACTTAGAAGATGCTCTACTGTTATATATCTATATTACATATTCATTACTGAAACGCAAGGTCATGATTGTAGCGATTCGAATTGCGGTGAAACGAAGTGCATGGTGAAATATTCGTATGTTACTATTCGAAATATAAAATCAAATGTAGGTAAAGCGTAATTTTAACATCAATAAATATGTTTTGTTACCGTGACTCTACGATATAATACTTAATGAGACATATCCGGATGATATTTGGCCCATCCTTAATCTTGCACTTACACATCCTTCTCAAATCAGCCAGTCCTCTCTTAATTCACATCATTTTGCTTTAGAAAAGAAATGACACAATCTTTTACTCTAGAATTTGATACCTAGAATCTATATTTATAATTAATGACATGGAACTCTTTTCAGCATGTGTCTCTTTGGCCATCATTAACACTGGCTTCATCTAATTCTATAACAACCATTTGTACATAATTTACAGAAATCTAATCGATAATATGCGTACGAATAAAACAGTGAAGATGCAGCTTTTTAAATATTTACCGTTTCTGCCATTTCACCGCGTTCTACAATAAGAGTAATAAGGGTACATAATGCTGGTACAATAGAAGGACTTTGATGCGAAGGAATACGACTGATTAAAGTTTCAGCGATACGTTCCCAGAGAGGTTTATCGTTAAATAAATGTTAAGGCTTGACAGGATTGGCAGCGTCTTTCATGTTTTCTGAATGTAATCAGGAAGTGACATAATGCAGGCATCTTCTGCATAGGAAATGAGTTAACTATATGACTACTGTATGAAATTATCAGTTATAAAATGAATTTTAATTATTGAATCAATTGTATTTATATATAAGAGACGGTGGACATAAGAGATGAATAACAAACATCAAGATAGATAGATAGATATACAATCAGGCAGACAGACAGACAGACAGACTGATAGATAGATAGATTGATTGATAGATAGATAAATAGAGAAAGAGATAAGTATGCATGGATGGATGGATGAACGGATGGATGGACGGATGGATGGATGGATGGATGGATGGATGGATGGATGGATGGATAGAGGGATGGATGGATGGATGGATCGATCGATTGATCGATAGATTGATGGACGAGCATTTTAAATTTTACGGTTTGCATTTAAAGGAAAAGAAAACACAATATCCCACTCAAAAATAAACATAATTTTTGCCAAGGAATCAAAGAATATGAACTATGAAATATGAACACAGCTTCAAGACGACCTCCGATGTTGGTGCATGATTTCGACACTATCTCCGTATATCTAACTTCTTTCTCCTTGATCACGGCCTCAAGGTCGGATTTGTGTCGCAGGTAGACAAGTGGTGTCATTGTCAAGCGAATCACATAAAGTAATCCAGTGGATTACAATCGAAGGAAGTATGAGGCCAGAATGAAGTCATATGAATCCTCCTACCTCTACTTCTGACTCTATCCTGCTGCCACACATATGCCCTTCCAGCAGTAAACCTTTCCAGCTACTGGAGGGTCATATGTGTGGCTACAATCTCAAGCAGCTTCGCATACCCATGTGAATTGAGCCTCAGGTCCTGTTCAAAAATGTGAGATGGCATGGCGTCATCCTCACAGCAGACACACACCATGAACATTGCAGGCAGGATGGACTTGGTCTTCATGATACGCATGACATTTCCATGAACTTTAACCGCCTTCTCAGAGCATTGAGTAGCAGCCATGATGTCGGCATTTTGTTACTTGGTACGAATGATTATAATACAAGTAACTCTTTTACAATATTCAGATGTCTTCCAGGCTTCCGTGTCAGGTATCTTTTTATCAATTACATCTTTAATCATAATACTGTTCAACTCCGTTGACTGTTCGCTAATATGCCGAGCTGTTCCTGGAAACAAAACAAAAAATAAACAGGTTTGAAAACACCTTCAAATTTCGCCCGAACACTCTGCATGTGCGTGTGTGTGTGTGTGTGTGTGTGTGTGTGTGTGTGTGTGTGTGTGTGTGTGTGTGTGTGTGTGTGTGCGTGTATGTGTGTGTGTGTGTGTGTAATAAAAGAAGCAGACAGCAGTTACCTGCAGTTGTTTCAGAAGTGTTTTTTATTGATGAAAAGAAAATCAATTAAATCATATAAAGTCCGCTTAAAATTAAGATTTAATTTAACATTTAGGATTTTTCACCCAAGGGGTATAGAAGACATATGGACTCTTTCATCTCGGTGCCGGAAGAAAACTTGAAGAAAACGGTTTGAACATTGATAATAAAAAAAAAAACATGCCTGAAATAATAGTAGTGAGCCTCAGCTTAGTTCTGTTATTTATATTACACTACACTCGGAAGTTTCCCTCTGTTGTATCATGAGCCTAAAGTGGATGCTATTTAATCACCTACGTTGTTTCGTTATCTTTCGAAGTCCATACGTAGCTAGCCAACTTAGTAACTTTACTTTTGTTCCTTTGGCAGAAGGAGGCTATGTGATCTCTAACTCTCTATTGAACTCCAGGTCAGAAATTTGAAGTACTTTTTTGCTGAATTTTCCATCACGGACCAAGCTTACCACTCAGGATTGTATTTTAATAATACCATCCTTAAATATGTGTGTGTGTATAGATATACATATATACATACATATATACATACATACATACATATACATACGTGTGTGTGTGTGTGTGTGTGTGTGTGTGTGTGTGTGTGTGTGTGTGTGTGTGTGTGTGTTCAGGTGTGGTTATTTGGTAAGGAGTTTGTTTCACAAGTTTTCGAGTTCAGTCCTGTTGCGTGGCATCTTGGTCCAGTGTTTCATATTACAGCCTCAGGTTAAACCAATGACTTGTGGCTAGATTTATGAGGCGGAAACTGTAAGAAAACTGTCTTACACTATGTGTGTGCTTGTCTTTGTAGCTATCTCTGTTCCCCATCATCATTTGACAACGGGCGTATTTACGTCCCCGTACTTTAGTACTTTAGCAAAAGAAACAAATAGGATAAGTACCAAGCTTTCAAAACTTAATACTGGGGTTGATTCATTCGACTAAAATTCTTCAATGCGGCGCCCATGCGTGGCCTCAATTTTGTGAGTGGAACAAGTGATGAATATAATATAAAAGATATGTACACACGTAAATACATATCTGCCAATATGTGATGATAGACAAGAAGATATTTGTTACATATACTCATAAATGTTTACATACATAGACACACATACATACGGCTACCTACAGGCATACTTTAATGTACTATAAACAAAAGGGAAAAAGAATGTCATCCAATGTTGCTTATATATGACTTCTGAATTACCGCTGTAGATGTGTTTAAATAATTGATATGCACGTATCAGTCTTCAGTATAAACCAAAATTAATTCTTATACGTAGATATATACGTACATACATACATGCATACATACATACATATATATATATATATATATATATATATATATATATATATATATATATATATGTGTGTGTGTGTGTGTGTGTGTATTTCTTCTATCTTAATGAGTAAAAATTCTTCTGATAGAATAAATGGGTTAATAGAAACCAATGTAGCAAAGAACACAAAATAACTGTGGTTAGCTCCTGTTTTTAAGGCAGGAACTCCTTGAAAATTTGGGTATTTGAGTATATTTAAGAATTTAAGGATTGGAGAAAACGCATGTTATACTTGCATACTTTATTCCTACATATGTTTCAAAGGATTACAACCTTTGTGATCCATAGGGATCTTTGATATTAAAATTGTAACCTTCTCGTCAGGGAAAGCATGGGAATCATCTTAAACGTAAGACATTATGACCGATTATGAAAACAATATATATATATATATATATATATATATATATATATAGATATGCAGGGCAGGGAATCATCAATTAGTAATAAAATTAATAATTAACAATTTCTGCCGGGTAGCTCAGTATGAAAAAACCTTTTTCGGTAAATAATTTATAATCATAAATATATAGGGATTGACAGTAACCTGCTTCTCCAACATACTGAGAATTCAGAAATAGCAGTCAAAGAACTACTGATTTCAAAACTACAAATTATTACTCCAGATTGATAGCGATATTTTTGATACACACAGAACAAAAAACAATAGAGAAGAGTAAAAAACACTTGCCTTTTAGTTAATTTAGTACAATTGTTTCACAGTTAAGAGTAAAGAATACTCTATTCTGATCTTCAGCTAAATATTCTAATAAATTTGTTAATGTCTAAATAACTCACGTTAATTTTGACCATGTGAACATCAATACCACGTGAGGAAGACGTTAAGAAATTTATCGGCCAGTAAGTTCAAAACCCCTCGCCCCAATGAATTCAATTCAGTGTGCATCAGAAATAGTTCCTCATAGGAAAGAGACTCGTACGAATTTCCTGCGGTTTAACTATTCACCTAAGAGTGAATATTAAAATATAGATATGCAGGGCAGGGAATCGTCAATTAGTAATAAAATTAATAATTAACAATTTTGCCGGGTAGCTCAGTATGAAAAAACCTTTTTCGGTAAAAAACATTTATAATCATAAATATATAGGGATTGACAGTAACCTGCTTCTCCAACATACTGAGAATTCAGAAATAGCAGTCAAAGAACTACTGATTTCAAAACTACAAATTATTACTCCAGATTGATAGCGATATTTTTGATACACACAGAACAAAAAACAGTAGAGAAGAGTAAAAACACTTGCCTTTACTTAATTTAGTACGATCGTTTCACAGTTAAGAGTAAAGAATACTCTATTCTGATCTTCAGCTAAATATTCTAATAAATTTGTTAATGTCTAAATATCTCACGTTAATTTTGACCATGTGAACATCAATACCACGTGAGGAAGACGTTAAGAAATTTATCGGCCAGTAAGTTCAAAACCCCTCGCCCCAATGAATTCAATTCAGTGTGCATCAGAAATAGTCCCGCATAGGAAAGAGACTCGTACGAATTTCCTGCGGTTTAGCTATTCACCTTAGAGTTAATATTAAAATATAGATATGCAGGGCAGGGAATCGTCAATTAGTAATAAAATTAATAATTAACAATTTTGCCGGGTAGCTCAGTATGAAAAAACCTTTTTCGGTAAAAAACATTTATAATCATAAATATATAGGGATTGACAGTAACCTGCTTCTCCAACATACTGAGAATTCAGAAATAGCAGTCAAAGAACTACTGATTTCAAAACTACAAATTATTACTCCAGATTGATAGCGATATTTTTGATACACACAGAACAAAAAACAGTAGAGAAGAGTAAAAACACTTGCCTTTACTTAATTTAGTACGATCGTTTCACAGTTAAGAGTAAAGAATACTCTGTTCTGATCTTCAGCTAAATATTCTAATAAATTTGTTAATGTCTAAATAACTCACGTTAATTTTGACCATGTGAACATCAATACCACGTGAGGAAGACGTTAAGAAATTTATCGGCCAGTAAGTTCAAAACCCCTCGCCCCAATGAATTCAATTCAGTGTGCATCAGAAATAGTCCCGCATAGGAAAGAGACTCGTACGAATTTCCTGCGGTTTAACTATTCACCTTAGAGTTAATATTAAAATATAGATATGCAGGGCAGGGAATCGTCAATTAGAAATAAAATTAATAATTAACAATTTTGCCGGGTAGCTCAGTATGAAAAAACCTTTTTCGGTAAAAAACATTTATAATCATAAATATATAGGGATTGACAGTAACCTGCTTCTCCAACATACTGAGAATTCAGAAATAGCAGTCAAAGAACTACTGATTTCAAAACTACAAATTATTACTCCAGATTGATAGCGATATTTTTGATACACACAGAACAAAAAACAGTAGAGAAGAGTAAAAACACTTGCCTTTACTTAATTTAGTACGATCGTTTCACAGTTAAGAGTAAAGAATACTCTATTCTGATCTTCAGCTAAATATTCTAATAAATTTGTTAATGTCTAAATAACTCACGTTAATTTTGACCATGTGAACATCAATACCACGTGAGGAAGACGTTAAGAAATTTATCGGCCAGTAAGTTCAAAACCCCTCGCCCCAATGAATTCAATTCAATGTGCATCAGAAATAGTCCCGCATAGGAAAGAGACTCGTACGAATTTCCTGCGGTTTAACTATTCACCTTAGAGTTATTATTAAAATATAGATATGCAGGGCAGGGAATCGTCAATTAGTAATAAAATTAATAATTAACAATTTTGCCGGGTAGCTCAGTATGAAAAAACCTTTTTCGGTAAAAAACATTTATAATCATAAATATATAGGGATTGACAGTAACCTGCTTCTCCAACATACTGAGAATTCAGAAATAGCAGTCAGAGAACTACTGATTTCAAAACTACAAATTATTACTCCAGATTGATAGCGATATTTTTGATACACACAGAACAAAAAACAGTAGAGAAGAGTAAAAACACTTATATATATATATATATATATATATATATATATATATATATATATATATATATATATATATATATATATATACATATATATACATATATATGTATATATGTATAGAAGTATGTATAGAAGTATGTATATATGTATATATATATATATATATATATATATATATATATATATATATATATATATATATATATATATATATATATATATATATATATATACGGTTTAGATATAGATTCAAGGCTTGAATATGGTACTTATGCGAAGGCACCCGAATATCGCATCCCAAAAGGATGGGTGATTAAAATCAAACAATAAGCAACACGGATTTCAAAAGTTATTGCAGTACGCACTTTTCATGCTACTTCAATTTATTTAAGTAATGCGAGCATTACCATAAATGCAATATGAAGAGCAATATTCAGCTGCACGAAAATGCAGAAAAAAGACATATTATAAATGTGGCAACATATCAAATCCCAGTGGGAGAGAGCATACATAAAAATCCAAATGTGAGGAAGAATATATAGCGGAGTCTATCAGGCTAGTAATTGATTCTAGACAAAAGTTTTAACTGTCTCAGATTTTATTGTTTCTTATCTAGTGGTGATAGCAAAGGGACAATTACTTCTAAAGAGAGGGAAGGTGTAAGCAGTATGCATGGACAAGGCTATAAAAAGTATTAGAATCTAAAGGTTTCACTGGTCATAGTAGTATCAGGTCATTTTATTACTATCAAAATGTTGAGGAATTAATGTTGAGGAATTATAGCCCTAGGTATATGGGTCAAATAGGTGTTTTACTTTTAGTCTGAATAGAGTAACAGTTACTCTATTCAGACTAAAAGTAAAAAAACCTATTTGACCCATATACCTAGTGCTATAATTCCTCAACATTAATTCCGCAACATTTTGATAGTAATAAAATGACCTGATACTACTATGACCAATAAATTGAAGTAGCATGAAACGTGCGTACTGCAATCACTTTTGAAATCCGTGTTGCTTATTGTTTGATATATATATATATATATATATATATATATATATATATATATATATATATATATATATATATATATATATATATCTATATATATAATAATAATAATAATAATAATAATAATAATAATAATAATAATATTAGGGACAAAAACCAAAATTGCAGGTAAAAAACTCAATTAAAATCAATTTATAAAAAATTAAAATTAAATTGGGCCTTATAAATAAAGTATATATAAAATATATAATTTTAGGGAAATATATAGTTTTTTTATAAATTGGTTATTTTCCCTAAAACTATATATTTTATATATATATATATATATATATATATATATATATATATATATATATATATAAGGCGTTCGTTAGGGTGTGCGTGCGTTTTATTGAAGATGAGAGGTTCCATGTGAGGGTGGGGTTAAGACAGGGTTGTGTGATGTCCCCGTGGCTGTTTAATTTATATATTGCTGGTGTGGTGAGAGCGCTAAATGGTAGAACATTTGTTAGGGGAGCACAAATGGTAGGATAAAATGGAGAGAAATGGTAGGTGAGTCAGTTGTTGTTTGCTCATGATACAACACTGTTGGCGGATTCGGGAGTGCAATTGAGGAATCTGGTGGTAGAGTTCGAAAGAGTATGTTAGAGGAGGAAACTGAAAGTGAACGTTGCTAAGAGTAAGGTGATGAGTTGTTCGATAGATGGAATGGCTGGTATAATGGATGTGAGTATAAATGGTAAGATGTTAGACCATGTGAGTGTTTTTAAGTATCTGGGGTCACATGTGACGGTGGATGGAGCGTTGGATGTGGAAGTGGGATACAGTGTGAGGGGGTGGAGTAAGATGCTTAGAATTGTGAATGGTATGCTGAGAGATAAATGGTTGAGCATCAACGCGAAAAGAGGTGTGTATGAGGGCATGATAGTGCCTACAATGCTATATGGTTTAGAGACGTGGAGGCTGAGAGAGGCGGAAAAGAAACGACTAGATATGTTTGGGATGAGAAGTTTGAGTGATATGGTTTGTGTGACACGGATGCACAGGATAAGGAATGAGGAGGTGCGAAGTCGAGCATGAATGAAAGAAAAACTAACGACCAAAACAGGTTGATGAAGGCAGAAGTTGTAGATAGCAGAACCAGAGGCAGACCTCAGTTTGTTTGGATGGATGGAGTGAGGAAGGCTTTGGTGGTTAGAGGTGTTGGATTGAGAGAGGCAAGAGAGTTCATAAATGATAGGAAAGCTTGGAAAGTGTTTGTGGACGGATGAGTAGATTTGATATTGCTCAAAGAGGTATGGAAACAACATATACTGTCGGGCCCTACTGTTGATATTGGGGGTTTGCCTTCTATGACTTGACTCGAGCTTAGAACGGGGCTTGCTTCTTCGAGCTGGGAAATGAATAGAATGCTTGGTGTTTGTCGTGTTGTGGCTAACCCCTCCTACAAAAATGGCGAATAGGCCTGGGTATATAAAACAAGAAAATTATGTATGTATATACAAATATCATTTATCGCGTGTTGTATATGTATTAAAATGGACGAATGAAAAATGAAAATACAAGATGATGTTTAACTCCAGCTGACCTATGAACAAACATGGCTACCTTATTATATTTTCAGTCGTAATATATTATTTAGGAGTACATTATCGAATGTATCGTTCGTTTTTAATATTATTAAAAAAAAACTATGTGAGATAAATTTGGCTTCTGCTTCTTTCAGGTCAATGCAAGTGTTGTTTAGTGACTGCTGGTTCGCTATACTCTCACTGATATATTCAGTATAGTACATTGATAAATAAAAATCAATATATATTTTAACGGTTTGGTCTGGAGGAACGATCTCTTTCTCTCTCTTTTTCTCTCTCTCTCTCTATCTATCTCCCCTTCTGTCACTATATGAAAGTTGTATGTGTATACATACATACATACATACATACATACATACCTATATATATATATATATATATATATATATATATATATATATATATATATATATATATATATATATATATATATATATATATATATATATACACATATGTAGATGTATGTATGCATATATGTATTCATACATATATTTAAAATATATGTTAGGGATATAAGATTAAATCGTATCCGGTGGTGAGGTTCCAGTTCGTGACTTCTGAGGTTGTGGGGAGTGTGGATTTGCCCCTCATTTGCCTTTACTTGCAGATGCGTTCAAACTTGGAACGTACTACCTCTCAGCGTCCCAACTATGTGTTAAAGAGATCACTCAAGAGTAGAGGAAATGGCCTTTACTTTTGACAAACTGTTGGGAAAGGAAACTCTTCTAAGAGAAAAATGCTGTAGCATAAAACTTGTTGTCAAAATAGAACCAGGCATCTTGCAATATTTGTCACTGTACACTAATATGGTCACTTCTGTGATTTAAATTTCGTGATCTATGGTGTCACACTATAATTTGAGACGGCTATCATCTGTCAAGTTACATCAATCGTCATCTTGGATATAGGCCCTTCAAGAAAGGTGAGGCCACGTGTACTGAACAAACATGAGCAGAAAGGGATTGCTAGAATCATGACGTTCTAAGCTAATTGAGTGGATACAGATGTTAAAGCGAGATTTGTGATGTGGGTAATGGCGACGGTGATTATAATGCTGGTGGTGTAGTAGTAGCAGAAACACTATGGAGAGAAGTAGAAGGGAAGAATGATAAGTGATTTCGAAGGAATCTGCACGAGATAAGCCACGTGTCAGTAGGAAGATCCACAGAGGCAGCGGAAGATACAGACAGAAATTGCAGACACTACTTGTTACATTGTAAATTAAAATCAAATAATTTTTAATATTCAAATTTTATCCTCAGCTGCAATATTTTAAATAAAGGTTTCCTTGTTCTGTACTTTACCAAATGCAATAAGTTGTCCTGAACTTTTCCAAGTGTAGCAGCCTGTCCTGTAATTTTCCATGTTTATAATCTTAAGTGTAATATTTCTCTTGCT
This sequence comes from Octopus bimaculoides, assembly GCF_046866305.1. Taxonomy (NCBI): domain Eukaryota; kingdom Metazoa; phylum Mollusca; class Cephalopoda; order Octopoda; family Octopodidae; genus Octopus; species Octopus bimaculoides. The sequence goes on along the minus strand of NC_142935.1, from coordinate 41,461,320 downwards.
TGTATTTTTCAATGAAATCCATGTTTTTTTCACGCTATGATATCACGCTAATTAATAATGTGTCAAATGTTTCAATTAGTGTATCGATGATATTTTTTTCTGTATCTCAATGACGGCAGTGACATATATTCAAAGTCCCCTAATAGAACTATATTATTACTCTCAAATTTGAGGAACAAACACTCATAACTTTTCTTCTTTCTTTTAAAACTTTATTGCATGAAATTGATACCATGAAATTCCTTAAATTGAGCTCTATCATTTAAGTTTAATTAAAATATAGAATGTTTTTAAAATAAAAAGTTAATTATATTTAAATCCAAATTTTTGCCTTACCTTTTTTCATGATATTTTACCTGACAACATTTTCGATACAAATTTTTGTTACATGGGAATAAAACTATGAAATTCTTCATGCTTTCTTCAATTATTAAAGCTAAGATAAATATATTTTGCTTTTAAAACAAAAAAGTTATTTATATCCAAATTTGATTAGTGGATATATCGGAAAGAGAAAGAGAAAACCCAATTTATTCACAACACTGACCAGAGATAACATAAAATTCGAAAAGTTTAAGTAACAGGCTACCTTAGAGATTCGAAACCCCAACTCCAAATTACTATACAATAACAGCATACACCTTCTCAAACACGAATTGCTGACGTCACCTCAGACCGAGCTAATGAATTTTTTGTCTGATCAAAACCGGACTCTCAGGGGAAAAACCAGTAGGGACTTCCTGAGGGAACCAACCAACCGGAACGCTAGATGACCATTGAGCAAAAGCAAGTTAGCGAGTCCCTGCCAGGAAGTCAACCAAGGAGAACGCTGAACTTTGCCAAAATAAATATATTTTGTCCAAGGTGATGTCATGAAACCTACAACAATTAGAATTTGTTCCTTCGCTGTGATGAACAAGAAATGAATGCTACCTAGAGCCTAACCAACGAAAACGCTAGACTTTGTCAAAACAAAAAATATTTTGGCCAAAGCATCCACGAGAAAAGCAAAAAGACGTCATCAAAATTATAACCAATCAAAACTTGATCCTATACCATAAAAAAAACATATATATACTAAAAGGTTTGGACTTAAAATATTTCGAACCTTAACGAGTTAAAAAGGTGAAGATACCCGTGCACTTCGACTGAGATTGAGAGAAGAACTACATGTACAATCACGGAAATTGTAAAAAAAAATTTCTTTCCTTCTCTCCATCTTTTTTCTCTTTCTTCTCCACTTTTTCAATGAAAACTTCAATATGACTACACTTTCAATAATGTACATTTGTTATGATCTTCCCCGAACATTTCCCCTTATATTTCTTTCTATTTATTCCTGCGAAACTTATTGAACATTCTGCGAACATTTGAACATTTGATCGTTTAAACATGTTTTACCGATTTTTTACTTTATAAATACAAACTTTCCTAAATCTTGTGCTTACATGTTTTTACCATTGATAAGCAAAACACTATCAAAACTAATCTGGTGTTTGAATAAATCTATTACAAAATTTCAATTTAAAAGCCTTGCACGTTTTGAGCTTCAGGTGCATTTTCAAACCCTTAAACAAATTCTCCTATATTTTCTCCTGCGTCAGAATACACGTCTCTCTCTCCCTCTCTCTCTCCCTCTCTCTCTCTCTCTCTCTCTCTCTCTCTCTCTCTCTCTCTCTCTCTCTCTCTCTCTCTCTTCTCTCCACACACACACATATATATTAAATCATCGTAAACAGAATGGAATGACAATTACGAAGCCACTTAACCCCCTTGGGAGTTATCAGGGTGCTGCAGTCATGCAGCGTATCTTTTGGCGAGAAAGCCTGGCGAAGCCCATCCCCTTTCAGGCTAAACTCATTTCTACAACTGAGTTAACTGGAGCAACGTGAAATCAAGTATTCTGCTCAAGAACACAACGCATCGCCTGGTCCAGGAATCGAAACAACAATCTTATGATCGTGAGTCCAACAACCTACGCTACGCGCCTGGAATAAAACGTTAGATAGTTTTGTCACATATTCCACTCAAATCCGGATTGTCACGACAGTAACACTTTTCACAATATAGCTACGAAATAAAGCTAGCTGTGATATAAAATAGCGATATATTACGTACAGTGGTGGAAGTGAGACTCTATTATCTAGAAAGCAGTAACCCGAACACTAAAAATACGAAACCAGTAAGTATACGAAGAAAATAGCGTGATGTGTGTAAAGAGAATGATCCCTCAGAAGGCATTATCTGACAGACGAGGGATATACACAGAGAAGATGCACAGCTCTACCACCACTGCTTATGAGACAGGTAGATTTCAGTTTGTTAGATGACAGCCATGAAAACATCAATTTACAGTGTATACGTACACACACGCATACATACATATACACATACTTACATACACGCACATACATACATATATGTATGTATGTGTGTATGTATGTATGTATGTACGTATGTATGTATGTACGTACGCACGTATGTATGTATGTATGTATGTATAGAGTGTTTGAAGTGATGTACAGATATTTTATATTAAGAAAACGGTGACAAACAAAATTTTGAATAATTGTTTATTAGCGCTTTCATCCGTTCATGGAGATTCTTCAGATAAGTTTTACAGAATATTTCTTTGCTTTTATACAAATCGAAAAGAGTTTGTTGTTTTGTTTAGAAATGGAGAAAAGAGAAAGAAGGGAGGAGAGGAGGAGAGAATAATTTTCTTAACCAAACAATAACAGCAACTTCTTCTCCATTTGTATAGAATGTAAAGAAATTTTGTGTAAAACTTATCTGAAGAGTCCCCATGAAAGAACGCAAGCGGTAATAATCAAATAACCAAGGGCTTGGTTAAAAACAAGACAATAAAAAATAAACAAAGAGTTTAATTGTAGCAGCCGATGATCAAGTGATAAAAACAAACAACTTGAGAAAAAAAATGTATGTGGGGAGAATGTGTCAAAAAAATTTAGTGTCTGTGCAACTTGGAAGGAGACAGTGGCACACATTTTTGCAGAATGTCCTAAGTTGGCACAGGAAGAATATAATAAATGGAAACATGAACAAGTTGTAAAATTTTACACTGGAATCTTTGACAGAAATGGAGATTCGAAAATGGAGACACTTGGTAAGAAGATCGGGTCGAAAGTGTGCTGGAGTTGAAAGATTTTGTAAGATTTGCGGGAGTTTCCTATCCATGAAGGAAGAATATAATATAGAATATAAACATAACAATAATAGACAAGGAAAAGCGAAGTTGCTTACTAAGTGATTCATCATATGCATTTGGTTCCAGGATCATCAACAAAGGAGACGAAAACAAATGAAAATTCAATCCCTTAAAATTTGAAATTGCAAGAATTTTGAATATGGAAACTACTATAAAGGTTGTACCTATAATAATTGGTGCATTGGGAACTGTAAGCACATATATAGACGAATGGTTGAGTGACAACGGACCAATATATCCTGTAGAGTTTCTACTGAATGTGTACCTCTTAGGAAGAGGATAGATTATCGAGAGTGTTGTAAGCAATTGAAAGACTATTGTAAACTAGTGGATACCTAAGGTTAGCGGTAATAACACGCTGCCCACATAAATCCTGCGAGGAATAAGACCGAACATGAGTCAAATGAATGATGATGATGATGATGGTGATGATGATGATGATGATGATGATGATGATGATGATGATGACATGACAGGAATAATATCGAATTATGTGTATAACTTCCTGGAAATGAATGACAAATTGCCTGTGGAACAGAAAGGGTGAACAAAATACCAACTCCTGATAGACAGAAAGGTACTGAACGACTGCAAGAAAAGACTTACTAATCTGGGCATGGCGTGGATCGATTATAAGAAAGAGTGTGACATGGTCCTCCATTCCTGGATTTTAGAAAGTCTTGAGCTTGTACAGGTGTCTGATAACTTATCAAATTTTATGAGATCAATAAAAACTGGAACACAGTGTTAACTTCGTGTGGAAAATTTTTGGTGACAGTTATCATCAAGAGAGACATATTTCAAGGAGATAGCCTATCACCATTGCTGTTTGTGATTTGTATGATACCCCTCACACGTATACTACGAAAAGTAGCATCGGAGTACACCTTAAAAAGTGGGGGAAAGACTGAACGGGAAATTAATGGCCTAGGTTCAACAATGCAGATATTCAGAAAGGATATCGGAATGAAATTTTGGACTAAAAAGTGTGGTATGCTTATATTACAAAGAGACAAATAGTGTGGTCTGATGGTGTAGAGCTACCCAACAGTGAGAAGAAACAAAGGATATTGAGACAATGGATATACATATATGGGGATTTTAGAATACAACAAACTCAAGGAAAATTATATGAAGGAAAGTTTTAGGCGATGATATCTCAGAAGAACCAGGTTAATTATGGAAATTAGACGCGATAAAAAAAACAAAATGAGGGCAATGAACACATGAGTTGTTTCCTTAATGTGATACGGCGCAACGATTGTTAAGTGGACAAAGAACGAGCTTGGGGAAACGGACAGGCAACTGAGAAAAGTTATAAGAATTAACAAGGAACTACACATCAAAAGCGATACTGATATTTGCCTGGAAAGAGGAGCGGGTGAGGTCTCATAGGATGCAAAATCTGTGTTATCAACGAGAACAGTCTGGGTTGGTACATACATCTGCAGAGTGAATTTTTGCTTGCCGCTGTTGGGATTAACAATATAATACCTACCGAAAATGCGATGCACCCACAAACATTTAAGAAACAAGATGAATATATATTGAAAAGTACAGTCTACTGGAAGACGAAATTGCAAGAATGTGGACTGAGGAGAGTGTCAGTCATTCCAGTAGTTGTAGGGGCATTCGGAGCACTAACAACCAAGTTCGAGAAATATGTCAAAGAAATCAGAATTGACATGAGAGCAGAGCAAGCTCCCAAAACTGATCTGTTGGGAACAGCTAGGATATTGAGATTGTTATTTGGATGTTGAATGCTTCCACGATAATTAGCAAGCAAGTATCAAAGGTTATAATGTGTAGAAAGAGACCTTGTGAGACCTCTGACGGGCAGGCTGCTGTGCGCTCTCACAGAATCTGTCAGAACAAACAATACGCAATGTTCTGAGAAGTAAAACAAAATACAAATGACAACAACAACAAGATCCGATGGGATTTTATGATTCAGTGCAACCATGAGATAGAAAATAGGAAGCCAGACATAGTCTTAATTGAGAAAGAAAACAAACTATGCTGGATCATAGATATAGCATGCCCAGCCGAGAAGAAGGCATGTGATAAGGAAGAAAGAAAAGTCGAGAGTTATGACAGGTTAGCTTGGGAAGTTAAGTAGTTGTGATCGATGAAAAAGGTAGCAGTAGTACCAATAATTGTCTGAGCCCTGGGAACAATGAGCATAAATTTCGAGAAGTACGTGGAACATATAGGGGCTGCAATAAGGATGGAGCATTTGCAGAAAACACCACTACTTGGAACCGATCGAATACTCCCGAAGGTGCTCGAAAAATAAGAGGTGTTACCTTAGTTAACTGGTAGGAAACAGCTAACACTGTAGTACATCACCAGCGTTAGAAGCTGCGCAAAAGCAATGATAATAATAATAATAATAATAATAATAATAATAATAATAATAATAATAATAATAATAATAATAATAATAATAATAATAATATATTTTTTTATATATAACATACAGAAAATTGCACTACTGGGCACTGCACACATCCTACGCAAAACACTTTCAATACAGTAACCATAAGAACACCACAGCAAACAACAGCACATACCCAAGGCGCACAGAGCTGCGCTCGGTAGGGAAGTGAAAGCACATTATAAAAATAAAACTACTGAACAATAATAATAATAATAATAGCACACAGATAAGAAGTAGAAAATCCATGCCAATATATTTGTGTAATCTATAGTGGAAAACTGTGTTGCTTTATCGATGTTGCGCGTATTTTTGATGCAAACGAGGTTTAAAGAGGTGAGAAAATAAGAAAATACCAGGACTAAAAGTGCAAACTTCAAAGGAACTGGAATTGTCATAAAGTTACCATTAGCTGAAATATAAAAGAGACATTAGTAGCAGTTAAATGTGGATTGAAGGATTGTTTGAGGAGGTTAGATATGGAAATGAAATGGCTGATACTATAAGAACAGAATACTAATAACAAAAAGCCTGTTTGCTTGGCACTACAAGGTCAATAAGAAGTGTGCTACAAAATTAAGTTTGCACAATGCTACTTGACAGTTGGCAATGTAATATTTGCCGGATGCCAATGAAATGCGGTGTGAACGATAATAAAAGTAATGCTTTAAAATTTGGTTAAAACACAGACGATTTTGCGGGAGGGGTTAAGCCGATTGCATCGACTCCAGAACGTGTTTGTCAGTTATTTTATGGAACCCGAAAGAAGGAAAGGTAAAGTCGACTACTGCAGGAACTCAGAAAGTAAAACGGGATGAAACGCTGTTAAACATTTTTGCCGGCGTGGTAATGATTCTTTTATCTCGCCGTCTTCCTACTACTACTACTAATAATAATAATAATAATAATAATAATAATAATAATAATATTTTAAAAGGATTGACGTAACTTTTCACAAAGGTAAACAGTCAACACGAAGAGCGCGATTTGATTGTAATATATTTTATTGGTTGAACGAAATTTCGACAGTAAGTCTGTCTTTGTCTTGTTCAAAATAAGAAGTCATGCAAATTCAAAACTATAGAAATTTGAATTTAAAGTATGCACAAGAGCAACCAGCGTCCACACGTTGATCGAATCGCATCATCAGTTTAAATTTTATATAACGCGAAAGGAAAAAGTCAAAGAAAGACAGAAAAAAAGGAAAGGCGAAAAGGAAAGGAAAAAGAAGAATATTTAATCAGACAGTTTTGTATAAATTTGATAATATATTCTCCTGTCATCTTATTCATTCCTCCAGGATGTGATGTTAATAACCCGCAAACACATTTCTCCTCGTGCATTTTCAGAAGTGAAAGTGAAGCAGATTCAGAATATCATTACTTAGATATCCAGCAGCTTTTATAGATTGGACAAAATCTGAATATGTAAAGCTAGAAAGAAGAACTAGAAAGGAATTTAATATGAATGGAAGTCTCCACACAAGAGCAGAAGTAGCAACATTAGATTTACCTAGAAGGGAAGGCGGAAGACAGTAACTGTCATTAGAAAACTGAGTGGAGTTAGCTAGAATAGGTATAGATTCCTATGAAAGTTATAGTGAATAAAGTTTAAAAGCTACGAGAGTAACAGAAAGACAAGGAAACCAAAAACCCCAACAAAGTTAAAATCCGGATAAAACAACAGAAATTATCTGACAGGAGAAGGCGCTGCATGGTAGGTGCCCAAAGATGGATGCAGCAATAGTAGTTGTGAGACTATGGCTGTAGAAAGGAAAGTTGAAAGAGGAGACAGAAAGTTTGTTAGTAGCTGCTCAATGTCAAGCATTAAGGATGAATTGGATAGAAGGCAAAGTAGACAATCACCAAGCAAATCAAAAGAAGAAACGTGTGATAAAAAGAAATTAATAATAATAATAATAATAATAATAATAATAATAATAATAATAATAATAATAAGACGAAGAAGAAGAAGAAGAAGAAGAAGAAGAAGAAGAAGAAGAAGAAGAAGAAGAAGAAGAAGAAGAAGAAGAAGAAGAAGAAGTGTCCTGATGCAGTGACTCCTCTCATGGCTTCTGATCTTATCTGATTGGAAATGATATCATGTACATTGTTTTGTCTTAGTATAAAAGATGAGCTGCAGCAAATATACTGCGCAATATTACATATTTGATTGTCAGTTGATTGACCTGAACCAGTTGAGCATGTCCTTTAGTGACTGATGATATGTGCATCTCTGATCAGGAGCAGAAGTAGTGGGGAAGGGGCAACATAACCATGTGCTGAAAGGAATTATTTGGGGTTTGGATAGTTCACTTTTGGAAAAATGGTTGTTTCGTTCAACATCCGCAAACAACCCTTATTCAGGGACCCATTAAGCGAGATGGGCTACTCAACCTGAAGAAAATTCTAATTGGGCCCCACCTGCAGGTAATGCGCTGTGTATCTTGATATCAGATCACCATGTCGTGCACATATGGTTGTGATGCATGTGCCTGGTGTACTCTTATCAGATGGGTTGTCATGATGGGTATACTAGGCTTCATATATTTTACCCTGTATCACTTTGATGGTATGCACTGCTCTCTCATTCAAGAAGACGAAGAAGAAGAAGAAGAAGAAGAAGAAGAAGAAGAAGAAGAAGAAGAAGAAGAAAAAGAAGAAGAAGAAGAAGAAATTAAGGGCAATAAGCCAGATGTAGTTGTCAGGGATCATGAAGAAAAAGAAATACTTTCTAAGTGATGTATCAGTACCAACAGATGACAACGTTTCTCTAAAATAAATGGAGAAACTTGCACAATACAAAGACCTGGGAATAGAGGTAACTCGAATGTGGAGTCTAAAAACAGACACAATTCCTATCATAGTGGGCGCATTGGATATGATTAAAACAAATATTCAAACAAATGCATAAGAAAAATACCAGGACTAACAAGTATATATAATATACAGAAAATAGCACTATTAGGCACCGCACACATCCTACATAAATCATATTCAATACATTAAGTATAAGAGCATCACAACAAGATACGACACACACCCAAGACACACGGAGCTACGCTCAGTAGTGCAGTGAACACACGTTATATAAATAAAACTACTGAATAATAATAGTAATCACAGTCCTCTCTACTATAGACACAAGGCCTGGAATTTTGGCAGAAGGAGATAGTCGATTACATCGAGCCCATTACCCAATTGCAACATTTTTTTTCCGATTAAATGATTAAAGGCAAAGTCGACTTCGTTGGAATTTCAACTTAGAACTTGAAACAGGACGAAAATGCCGCTAAGCATTTATCCCGGCATGCTGAAGATTCTGTCAGCTCGCCGTCTTACTACTACTACTACTACTACTACTACTACTACTACTACTACTACTACTACTACCATTACTGCTTCTATTACTGCTGCTGCTGCTGCTACTACTA
>NC_142935.1:41432221-41449721 GCF_046866305.1 Octopus bimaculoides | reverse complement strand
TATCTGTAGAGTTTTATGGTAGATTACAAAGATTTTGGTTTAATTTGACATAAATTCTGTAAATATTAATGAAATTTTCAGTTTGCTTTTCGGACCAGTTTAATCCGAAATAGCCAATATCTAATATATTCCATATACTAGATTGCTTTGAATTCATTGCTTTGATTTCATACTATACTTCATAATATGGCTCTTCCAAACAAATTAATGGCTATTTTCATATATTCGTTACATTGCAATAAAAGCAGTAATTAATATGGGAAGAATAATTCCTAAGCTTCTCTTATATTAAATTTTATGCGATTATACCTTGACAAAATATTGGAACTTGATACGATGAAATAATCTATAAAACAATGCGTATATATGTATGGATTCCTGCATCTCTACTTCATTTTTGCCGGAGTCGAGGCTGAATTCTTAAATTTTATCATAGAATATTCATGTTAAATTCTCACCTCACCAACAGAAAAAAAATTATTGAGAAATTGATAAAGATAACTCACAGAATTATGCATGTGCTACTGTATAGGATCATAATTACATATTCGTAGCTCAAAAGATTTTGCATAATTAAGATTGTTACTCCTATACATGATGGTCAGAGTCATTGGTCCGCAAAATCTCACATTTCTATCAATGAATCCTGAAAAGGGTGAGTTGCAGATGTTTTATGCACAGCAGGAGCTGCAATGGAAAATTTGGAGACGCATATGCTTCTTTGGATATTAAAGTGACCAATGGCGACAAAATATCGCCAAACATTTTGCCCGGCGTGTTAAAGATTCTGCCAGCTCACCGTCTTCTCAATAATAATAATAATAATTTATTTCTTTATTGCCCACAGGGGACTAAGCATAGAGGGGACAAACAAGGACAGACAGGGACTAAGCTGATTATATCGACCCCAATGCGTAACTGGTATTTATTTAATCGACTCCGAAAGGATGAAAGGCAAAGTCGACCTCGGCGGAATTTGAACTCAGAACGTAACGACAGACGAAATACCGCTAAGCATTTCGCCCGGCGTGCTAACGATTCTGCCAATAGAAATAATAATAATAATAATAATAATAATAATAATAATAATAATAATAATAATAATAATAATAATCAGAAGAAGAAGAAGAAGAAGAAGAAGAAGAAGAAGAACAACAACAACAACAACAACAACCACAACAACAACAACAACAACAACAACAACAAGGACAACAACAACAACAACAAGAATCACCGGATATGATTGTCAGAGATCACCAAGAAGAAAGATGCCTTCTAATCGACGTATGAATACCAACTGATGACAATGTTTTACTAAAAGAAAAGGAGAAACTTTCAAAATACAATGATATGGAAATAGAGATAACTCAAAAGGGGAGCCTAAAGCCAGAAACAACTGGTAAAATATCAGGCGCGTAAGGTATGACAAAAAATATTCAAATGTATAACCAAAACAGCAGGAAATACAGGTGTATATAACATGCAGAAAATAGCACTACTAGGCACAGCACATATTATACATAAGGCTCTTTCAATACAGTGAAAATAAGAGCACCACAACACACCACAGCACATACCGAAGGTACACAGAGCTGTGTTCGGTGGTGCAGTGAAAGTACGTGGTGAACATATTTCCACACTGTATATACTTAACTCTCATCTCAACATCTTTTCCATTTCTTTCATACCGTGCTTTATGTAAATACCCACACTAACTGGTCTCTATCCTAGTGACCCCACCCCGCACGCCAGCTATACCATAGTGCTTATTAGAATTAATTACTACTACTACTACTACTACTACTACTACTACTACTACTAGTAGTAGTAGTAGTAGTGATTATTATTATTATTATTATTATTATTATTATTATTATTATTATTATTATTATTATTATTATTATTATTATTATAATTGATCGAGAGAGTAGTGTACGCCATCAAACTGACACTAGAGTATAAATATACCAAACCCAATATATCCACAGCGATTATCCGTCTGATAGGGGTACACCAGGTACATGCATCAAAACGATATGTGCATAACATGGTGATGTCATATCAAAAGAAAACAATGCATGGTCTTTCAGGAGGAACCTAGTTAGAATTTTCTTCCGGTCAGTAGTCTATCCCTCTCAAAACGTCCCTAAATAAAGGTCGTTTAAGGATGATGAACAAAGCACATATATTTCCAGGGTTTAATTATTCAAACTTCATAGAACCCCTTTCAACACATGATTATGATGCTCAACTACTACTTCTGGTCGTGATCAGATATGTATATAACGTCAGCCATTAAGGAGGACGCCTAACTGTTAAGGGCAAGGAACTGACAAGCAAATGCCTGGTATTGAACAGAATATTTGCTGTGGCCCATCTCTTATACTGAGATAAAATATGTACTTGTTAACACTTCCCATAGGTTAAAATCTGGAGCAATGAGAACCAGTGCCTGGTGTTGCATAAGGGTATAATGTTATTGTTATATTAAAATTCACAGTTTATTTTGCTAGGTATTATGGAAAGTGTTAGCTGTCCACAGCCAGCAGACTAAGGTGACACTTGTTTACTGATCATGCTTCAAGAACCCTGCGAAGAATTCTTGCAGTTCCAAGCAATGCTGATATTTGTAAGTGTTCTACCTTCACACTTGAACATTATCAGTATCATCATGATCATCACCATCATCATCATCATCATCATCATCATCATCATCATCATCATTATTATTATTATTATTATTATTATTATTATTATTATTGCTGTTGTTGTTGTTGTTATTATTGTTGTTGTTATTATTATTATTATTATTATTATTATTATTATTATTATTATTATTATTATTATTATTATTATTATTATTATTATTATTATCATTGCCTTTGCGCAGCTTCTAACGCTGGTGATGTACTACAGTGTTAGATGTTTCCTACCAGTTAACTAAGGTAACACCTCTTATTTTTCGAGCACCTTCCGGAGTATTCGAGCGGTTCCAAGCAGTGCTGTTTTCTAAAAGTGCTCCACCCTTATTGCAGCCCCAATATGTTCCACGTACTTCTCGAGATTTTTGCTCACTGTTCCCAGGACTCCGACAATTATTTGGTACTACTACTACCTTTTTCATCGGCCACAACTGCTTAACTTATTATTATTATTATTATTATTATTATTATTATTATTATTATTATTATTATTATTATTATTATTATTATTATTATTATTATTTTATGTTTGACTTTTGTTTTGCATTTGTACAAGTTGGATCCAAGTCTCACCCAGAGACCTCAAGAGAAAACAAGTTAGAAGTTCATGTAGGTGTTATGCCTAGGGTACCATATATTTGGATTTGTACAGTTTTGTTCAAGTGAATGTTTAAGAAACCATAAGAAAATTATGTGTTTGCTTTAAAATTTGAGATCACATAGACAGTATTTTACGTAGGATATGGGCAGTTCCCATGACCACTATCTTTTGAACTTCAGCCATTTTGGGGTTTCCTGGAATCTGATTTAGGTAGTAATCAGCCCGTTTCGCTGTCATTCCCAGGGCACCTATGACAATAGGTATTGTTTTCGTCTTCAGATTCCACATTTTGCTAATTTCTATTTCAAGATCTTTATATTTGCTCAGTTTTTGGTAGGTCTTGACAGATACGTTTATGTCGATTGGGACAGTCATATCAATGAGGAGGCATGATTTTTGTCTGAAGTCTTTCAGTATGATGTCTGGCCTATTTGCGTCTATCTTTCTGTCAGTTTGAATGGTGAAATTCCAGAGGAGTGCAATGTGATCATTTTCAAGTACTGGGGGTGGTTTGTGTTCCCACCAGTTGTTATCATGGGGCAAGTCCAGATTTTTGCATAATACCCAGTGAATATATTGTGCAGCTCTATCATGCCTGTTGAGATACTCTGTAGGCGCAAGCAGACTGCACATGGAGACAACATGATCGATGGTCTCATTTTGTTGTTGGCATATACGACATAATGGGGAGCTGCCGTTCTTTAATATGTTGGCCCGGTAGTTCTTTGTAGGTAGGCATTGATCTTGGGCTGCTATGATAAACCCCTCTGTTTCTGATTTCAAGCCAGAGGCCATTAACCATTGGTGGGTAAGGGCTTTGTCAATATCTGCATTATTCGCTCTCTTTGGGTATTTGCCATTGAGAGGTTTTCCATGCCATTTTTCAGTCATAATAGCTAAGGCAGCAATTTTAGCACTGGTTTTCAAGCGCTTAGCTTTTTCTGCAGGTGTTTCTAGTTCGTCTAATTCTTGAATTTGTTGCAATTGGAATTCACTTAGATATTCTTTTGCCTGTTTTGTTACTGAGTAGGATGCTTTCTTGCTTTCATATTTTAAGACAAGTTTTAGCATCCAGTCCTCAGAGTTTTTCAGATAGGTGTCTAGGCCAATTGTGGCTACCTTCATTGATAATGCCAGCTGTAAAAGTCCTTGGCCTCCTTCTTTTCTTGGCAGATAAAGACGTTCTATATCTACCTTAGGGTGGTGCATTCTATGCATTGTCAACAGTTTTCGTATTTTTCTGTCAACATTACATATTTCAGTAATTGACCAGTTAACGATGTTGAAACTGTAAGTCACGACTGGTATGGCTAGAGCATTGATCGCTTCGATCCTGTTTCTCGCGTTCAGCTCTGTCTTCAGTATTGCTCTCACCCTGCGATAACATTCTCTTCTGATCCTTTCCCTCATCACTGAGTGCTTGATACTGTCCCCTTCAATTACCCCTAGGTATTTGTAGCTCTCCGCTGGTTCTAACTCTTTTATGACATTTTGCTGGGCAAGGTTCACATTAGATGTATTTGTCATTTTTCCTTTGATAAAGGTAGCTTTTGCACATTTATCAAGGCCAAATTGCATCCTGATGTCATCACTGAATTGTTTAACAATCGCTAGTAGGCCTTTGAGTTGTTGGTCATTTTTTGCAAAAAGCTTTAAATCATCCATGTAAATGAGATGATTTATATTTTTATTATTATTATTATTATTATTATTATTATTGTTATTATTATTATTGAAATCTTCATCATTAATAAACCGGTGAACCCTGTAAGGTTGTTAACACACCGGGCAAATTTACGTTCTGAGTTGAAATCCCACCGCGGTCAGCTTTGCCTTTTTCGTGGCCGATAAAATAAGTACCAGTTGAATACTGAGTCCATTTAATCGACTTGGCTCTTCCCGCGAGACTGATGGCCTTGTGCTCTAATTTGAAACCGTTGTTTTCGTTGTTGTTGTTCTTATTCTTGTCCTTGTTTTTCTTGATAGTAGTATTATATCTGTGACGTTGATGTCTTTGTAATCGTCATTATAATCCATGTAGTCATCAATATTGTCAAGACTGTAAAGTCAATAATGACAGAGACAGTGAGACGTCACCAACCATATGATATGTTAAATCTCTATTGAAATAGTTTCTGATCATGTCCTTGCTTTAATTAGGCTTATTAGGATTGTTTTCTCTCTAGTTTTAAAAATGAAGATCAGTTATCGCATAACAGATTCGCAAGCCGTAGACTAAGGACATGGAGATGAAGTATATGCTTTTGACGAAAATGACGATGATGGTTGTAGCTGTGCGGGTGGTGAAGGCAGCGGAAGCGGTGGACGAGGTGAAGGTCGTAGAGGTGGTGGTAGAGTGGGTGGTTGTAATGGTGGTGGTGGTGGTGGTGGCGATGGTTGTCCTGGTGGTAGCAGTAATGTTCTTTGTGGGGGGGGGGGGTTATATCGAGATGACGGTGGGAGTTTATCAGCATCTTTACGATCATGATCCACCCTATCATCAACATCCTTATGACCACCACCACTATCATCATCATCATTAACACCACCATCATTATCATCTTTATGATCGTCATCATCGTCGTCAGCGAAGTTGAGGTTGTCGTCACCATCTTCCTCAGCATGAAGGTCCTAATAGTGTTTCTGTGTCACAAAATTTTGAAGAGATATCGTAATGTAATATTTCAAACATTGTTCTGTTTTTCTTTCATCTTTCTATTCATCTTATTTTCTTTTATTCTTCATATTATATTTTTTGTCGTTTCTTACATATGTTTGCATGTATTCTTTATTTGTTCCAAGGCGTGGAAGCTTGTTTCCCAGCCACATGTTGCAGACCCATTGCTTGACACCTTGGGTAAGTGTCCTCTACTACAACCTTGGAGTGTCCAAAACCTTGAGAGTGGATTTGGGTGATGTAAACTGAAATTATCCCGTCGTATATGTGTGTGTGTGTTTGTGTGTGTCTTTATGTCTGTGTGTATTATGTGTATGTCTTTGTGTTTGTGCATGTTCACTAAATGCTTGACAACCGGTGCTGGTGTGTTTACGTCCCCGTAACTTAGCGGTTCTGATAAAGTGTTCCGATAGAATAAGTACCAGGTTTAAAATAAGAAATACTGAGGTTGATTCATTCGACTAGAAAATTCTCTAAGGTGCTGCCGTAGACTTGAACATTTAAAAAAAAGAATCAAAATTTGTTTTCTGCTTTGTCCTTGTGATATAATTTTCATTCAAAGTTCCAACGTTTTCAAGTTACCTGCTACAAAAAATCCACAAAAAATTCCCTTAGGAAACAACTCACCATCTTGAAAAACGGGAGGAATCATTGTCTGATGGAGTTACTAGATACTCCTAAAAAGTTGGGATAGTCTTGCTTAAAACGTTGTTGATCATATATCTAATCCATGAAGGATGAAAGGAAACTGGTTATCAACATCTTTTACGAATAACACTAAATGCACAAAAGTAGCTCAACCTGTTACAAATAGCAGCTATATTTCACTCGTATTACCCCATAGTATCTTAATTCTGTGGTATTCAATAACGAATTATTGTATTATTCTTCTGGTATGATCGCCGTTGTTCTTAGTTTTAAAGTTGACACGGAAATGAAAAAATAAAAAATAAATAATTTCATCTATTGAGCCAACGCCTGAAACTTCTATGTGATCGCAGGACTTGTTAAAAATTGCAGTCAAATTCCTTTCAAGTTACCCCACACTTAAAACAATAAAAATTATAATGGGAGATATCGTAGCTTTTATGTAGACAAGATATGATATTCTCTGCCTCAGATGCATTGAATCATCAGTGTAATGGTTCATAATACCTCTGGCACTGAACACCAACAATATTTCGCACTAACATCCATTTCTTTTCATATTTTTTTAATTTTCATCCTTCCACTATTTTATATCATTTTCCTTTCATTTCTTTTAGATACCATGCTTGGTTGTTCAAGTTATAATAGTTTCTAAGTTGAAATTATTCTGGAACTGACTTTACATCTTCCATTAGTGGCGAGGAATATTCAGTGATTCTTTTATATAAATACGTGCGAGTGTGTGTGTGTGTGTGTGTGTGTGTGTGTGTGTGTGTATGAATGTATGTATGCATGACACATGCTAGACTCAAGAGAGATTTAAAGAAGAATGTTGTGACCGAGAATGTGAATCTCAATGACGTTTTTGTGTGTACGGTTTGTGACACATCATGCTTTTCTCTCGTTGGGCTCAAATCTCATTTGCGGACTCCCATGAAAAACGAATCTCCAGCCTCTTTTCTGCCAATATATTTGTGCACACCTTTCAATGCCGTATATACTATAAGGTCTGCAAATCGAACGGAGGCCTCAAAAGACATTTTAAGATCTACAAAGATCAGAACTTAACTGCAGCTCTTGTTGGTCCAAATCAGATATGCAATCAATGATGGTGTCTTTGCAATATATTGTTAGGTTTAAAAATCTACATCAGACGCCATTATGGATCTAAGGTGTAATTGCACGAAATGGTCAGACTCTGCATAAGGAGTAAACAACCACCATGTATGTACGTACGTATGTATGTATGTATGTATGTATGTATGTATGTATGTATGTATGTATCTACGTGTGTGTGCGTGTGTATACATACAAATCCAAACGCACATATATACTTACACACCTACATATTCAAACAAATACATACACAATTATATATATATATATATATATATATATATATATATATATATATATACATATATATATATATATATATATATATATATATATATATATATATATATATATATATATATATATATATATATATATATATATATATATATATATATATATATATATATATATATATATATATATATATATTAGGTATAATCCGTTGAAGCTTAATGGTGGACTGCAATTCAATTATCGTTTCCAGATCATCCCAGAAAATATATGTCAAAAGAATAGTAAAATGGCTGTCAGCGATAATTGCAACAAAGCTTCCAATCCCCTTTGTCAGCGATAATTGCAACAAAGCTTCCAATCCCCTTTGTACTGCTTTCCACAACTCATACGAAATATTGATTTCTAAACTTGGTATTAGGTAAGAAATTTCAAGAGACTTTATAATTAATTAATTGGAGCCCTGGGGTGACTGGAAAATTCATTTATTGACTCCAACAGATGAAAGCCAAAATTAACTTCTGTATTTGAAATAAAAGTGTAAACAGTGACGTGATCATAAACCACAAGACATTATTTCTTTCGAACATCGCAAATGTTTGTCAGCCTACTACACAAGAGATCTTAAAACAAACATTTAATTTTTTGGTTTTGTCTTACTTCTTACATGTATATTTTCTCCTTTTGATACGGTTTGCTGCGTTTGGTTTATTAATTAGAACGGTCGTTTCGCGAAAAGTCTCCCTTCAACATAATTTCTTCTGCTTCACCCATCTAATTTTCTCTTGATATAAGTATTTTATTTTTCATTCCTTTAATATTCTGTCTCAGTACATATTTCTCTACTTTATTAAGAACTTCATTTTGTTTTCCTGTGTAATTACTATCTCACTGCCTTAATTTTCTGTTCGTTTCATTTTACTATATCTATCGTTTTATATTTAAATCATTAGATCTTGTTCAGAGAAGAAAGAGTAATATCTATTTATTTTCCCCAAGACTATCTTGTTGTAGACGGAAGCGTAGGAAGATACCATAACTCGTTGACTACACTAAGAGCGGAGACTTGTCCTTAAGATTGCGACAAAGTGAAATTCTTTAAAGCACTTAAAAACAATATGATGTAAAAAGTATTATTAGATTCAGTCTAAAGAAGTGATACAGTCTATTCGAAGTCTGCAAGAAGTGATACAGACTATACTCCAAGATTCTGCATAGTTTTTTCTGTGCAAAATTCCACTTATAACGATTGCAAAGATCTGCTCTAGAACACATGTTTACTAACCGGACTAGTTTATTAACCGGAATAACATCTTAAACACAATATTCCATGGCACCTTACCCTTTATGTATATATTAATTTTCTTTTATCTTTTTCATTCCTCTCGCAGATTTACGTCTGCTTTTTTATCTATCTATATAGCATTGACATTAACGAGCCACCATTAAAACTTATGAAATCAAATCTCTGAGTCAATAATGGTTAAAAACCAACGATTAGTGTTTCAATTCAAGTCATTTGTGTTATCTCGTGAAGCTGATAACAAAAGGAACCCTTTCCAGTTCTCTCAACAGCTACTAAGCATATATACTTCAGCATTTCATTATAAATATCAATACTGAAAGTGATTTGAGGGACAAGATAAACTGTTCAATGCCCTTTGTGTCAATGGGTCTCGAGGAAGTCGAGCTTCTGCAGGCTATTTTATTTCTGGTACTTATTTAGTTGTTATTGTAAAAAGCAATGATATGAGACTAATTTGAGAATTTCCTGTAATTCAAGCCGAACAAATTATCATACGTTATCTAGCTGAACTAGATTGTCATTTTGTCTCTGTATAAAACGGAACGCTCAACTAAGTTTTAATGATTATAGGTAACGTAGCAAGAAAATATACGCTCTTACTGATAATGCAAGTAAAATTGATCTATGCAAAGATCATTGGTTACAAAAGGTCAACTTCATATATATGCTTGACCTGTTTTATCACCTAGATAAAAAATCCCTTCAGTGGAACAGGGAAGTCACGCATGCATATATGTATGCATGAACAGTGTAGTCATATATGCATGCATGAACAGTGTGGTCACGCATGCATATATGTAGAAATGTAAATATTTGGAAGCAGTACATTTGCTGATATATATGTTTTGTTTCATGTATATATACTTACACATACACATGTATGACAAGACATGTGCATACGCATTTACATGCTAAACTTTTGGGGTGTTTTATGTAATTTAACAGCTTAGCTCTACTGATGGCTTGTACCTGCCGCTTTCAAAATAGTTTTCTACATTCTGATTTTGAGAACCTTCATTTCTGAAGGATAGTGAAGAAATAGCTTCTAATATATCCTAGTGTCGATTCACTCGTTAGCTCATCGAAGGTATTTCTTTGTAGCTGATCTTCACATTTTCTAGAGCAAACAAATTCTTTTCTCTGTCTCAAACCACCATCTCCGATCTCTTATTTTATTGCATTTTGTTGAAATATTCACATGGACATTCCACCAGTATTCTTTCATATTGCGAGTGTTAATGGCGGCCTTTATATCTGTGGATTCTTAGGTCTTTCGTCTCAGCACTATCCATCAAGCAGATCTCATTGTTTAGTGTCTTAATAATGACATCACGTCTCATCGGTAGATAGTAATTCAATGACATCCTGATGTGGGTGATATCTTTGATGCTAACTTCACAAGGTTATCATATTTTGTTCTCTTTCCTACATTTCTATCCTTTTTGTGCATCAGGAATATGTTAATTATATCATGCCTCTTCCTGGATTGCAGATACACTTCAACGTGAGGGTTAATTTATTCGGTTGTTGGGCCAAGAAAGAACACTTTGATTATCAACGTTGTTATTCTCCTGGATCCTTATGCAACAAATTCATGCATGTGGTCTACTGATATGCACTCATTCTTTTATTTGGTTATATGATGCGGTAGAATCATGCTACTCATTTGAGCATGTACTCGAGGTTAATAGATAGGGTATATTTCTAGGGGAGATGCTTTCCGAGTCTCATGTTATCTGCCTCGTATATGCAGACTTGGTCAACCGATGTTCACTTCGACATAGGGTGTCAAAATGTGTTACTAAATGGTTAGAATGTGGAATTCAAAAGCTGTTTGATGTGATGTGAAAATTCTTCCTTCTTGTTTTCGCTTTAGGTAAACATAGTTTATGTCTTTGTTGATGTAAAGAATATTTGTGCAGGTTAGTATTTTCGAATTTTTACATCAATGGTTCTGATCACATCAAGCATCCAATCAAGTAGCCCACATGTTTGTATGAGTGCTGATATTGCAAACATACTGCAGACAACAGTTTATTGCATGCACGGAGTTCTGAGACACATTTTGCTTTCTTATCCGCTTGTTAAATTACTTAGTGACGAATACATTGTTACAGGAACTATCGTAAGTTAGGTTTTTAAACATTTCTAGGTGCATGTGGCAATCCTTTCAAGATTTAGAAGAAACAATCAAGTCATTTATGCAAATGCTGCTAGTCTCATTTGTAGTTTGGCCTAGATACACAACCATATAAGAAAATATTTATCTTTGTCAAATTCCAACCCTGTATCCTTTGAGAATGTTGTGGCAACATAAAGATTCTTTTTCGTTTCATTCATATTACTAAAATAGCTTCAGGCTATATACTTTTATCTTCTAGTGTGTCGATGGAACATTATTCAAAATTGTACAAAATGAATGACAACATCACATAGAAACCATCTCGGTATATACCACTGTGATATTGTATTTTACGAATAATATAATCGCTCCTTGTATTTAACCTCAGGATGGCAGCCCAGGATGAAGTCAAATCTGCAGTGGCTTTGATTATGATC
Source organism: Octopus bimaculoides (assembly GCF_046866305.1). NCBI lineage: Eukaryota > Metazoa > Mollusca > Cephalopoda > Octopoda > Octopodidae > Octopus > Octopus bimaculoides. The sequence continues at coordinate 41,437,878 of NC_142935.1, read as the reverse complement.
TCTGGAACATTAACAAGTCGAAGGACTTCTGGCTTGCAAGAACGATGGACAGCTTCAAAAGCATTTTTATATTCTAGCTACAAAATAATTTTCATGATCAAAAATAGTTTAGCACATCCCTAAACTTCTTTCCTCGCAGCAGCATTTTCTACTATTATAATATTATTTTCACAAGTGTTCTGAAAGAATGGGTTTAAAAAGTTTATATGTATCTTATACATTAAATTCCGGCATGCAGTTAACTGGTAGTTCTTTACAATGTGACCGGTTTTGCATTTGGGGATCAGTTATGTTTCTGCTAGATCTAACTAGAGTGGTCTGTTACCATTGATATTGAGAGTTTGCTTCGGCAGATTTGTCGTTACGGTCGGTACGAGATTACATCCTTGTAACAGTGTCCAACAAATGTTTTCCGTGCGCATTTCAATGAAGAAATGCTTGAACTACAGTGACATGAGTATCACCATTGATGCTTTATGTTTTGAGTGTAATGCAAGGACAATAAATTCTTCCGATTTCTTCTTGCAACAAAGCACCCCGTTTCCACTCCTTTTTTCGCTCCAGATTTTTCTCCAGAAGGAATCTATATTTTCTCGGGAAGAAGCTTCTCTGACACTAATTGCTTGTTATTTTATGTATCTGCATTGTGCTGTCTGGTTTCGTTTTTTTTAATTATATTTGATTCCGTACTCTTCTCTGATACCGGAGGTATCAGTGATCACTTTCTAATCAAGAGTCCTCTTTTTACTCCTTTCGAATATCATTTCTATCTTTACTTTTTGTGAGTGAAATCTCAACTTCAGGATTGTTAACGAGTTTCAGAATTAAGCAAGCTTTGTTTAAATATTTTTCTAGGTCCGTCCTTATAAACCTGTGATTAAATCGAAAGAAATGTCTCTCACTGTAGATATTACCATACTTCTCAATTACTAAAGTTCAACAGAGATGCGACCAATATCTCAAGTCACTTACGTGAAGTTTTGAAATTATATACTTCAAACTAGTTAAACCTGCCCATATTTGATTTCGGTAAAAGAGTGTTTGTGTCATAAGCCAACCACTTATCACATGGCAGTCGAATAGCTCTAGTGATTAAGATATAAGGGTGTGAGATTGATTCCTAGATTGCGTGGTACTTTGTGTTCTTGAGCAAAACATGTCACTTCAAATTACCTGGAAATGAATTCACTCCTCCTCTAGATGGGACATTCTATATGATATGCTGGAATAAGTTTGAGAACACCAAAAGGGTTCTATTTCCACAAATATACAGGCACGAAAGACAATTCACAAAATCATTGCTTGTGTTATTAAATGATGTTTGCTTCCGAGTATTATTATAATTGTTGTCAACATTGTTGTTTATCCCCAGATCATTATGATCGATTACATTGCAGCTACGATAATTCTGCCCTTTCCTCAGTAGACACAATATATCTAGTTTCCTTCTTTAAAATGGCACCATATGTTTTGAGAGAGTATTATTTCCTAATTCTATCGGAGAAAGCAATCACGTAAACGTTTCCTTTTGTTTCAAATTACATCAATCGTTGCTAAGCGCCAGCAACAAGCATCTTTCCTTTATTTTCCCATAAAACTCATTTAAAATAGTATTTGATGTGTTCTTTCTTTTATGTAAGTCGATGAGTTGCAATTTGAGCCAAATTTGGTTTCTACTTTAAGCAGGGTGATTGACATTAATAAGTTCCATTTTCGACTCGTGTTAACTCCATTAATGGTAATAGTCATACAGAATAGTATGTTATAAATTACAAAAGACATAACCTTTGTGCTAAAATGTCATTATTCACATTATTACTATTCCGAAATATATTGATATATAATAAGGATTGAATAATGATTGGCATTATTCATCAAGAAATCGTAATACTCTGCTCGCAGAAAAAGAAAGACATTTAGAGCATAGGAGCACAAATTGCTTCAAGTCAAGGTGTAAAGCACTTGTTTGCTCAGCTGAATATGTTATACTCATCATATTACTAGTTCCAATCCAATGATAATAAACCATTAATCAATTCCAGATCTGTCCTACCAAGAAATATCAAACTAATGTTAATATATTATGCATTGCAATTTCATTGAGATAGCAACTGCTGTTTTTCACTTATATGTTATGTCACGCAATAACTGCCTTTAAATTTTGATACACACTCATACGTATATGTATGTATGTATGTATGTATGTATGTATGTATGTATGTATGCTTGTATGTATGTATGTATATATATATATATATACATATATATATATACATATATATATATACATACATATATATATATATGTGTGTGTGTGTGTGTGTGTGTGTACGTGTGTGCGTGTGTGTGTGTACATATATATGTATATACATACATACACACACACACACACACACACACACACACACACACACACACACACACACATATATATATATATATATATATATATATATATATATATATATATATATATATATATATATATATATATATATGTATGTATGTATATATATATTAGTATTGAGGATGTAATATCCTCGTTAGGGATCTCTAAATTCGGATATCAAGTGGTGTTATCGATTTATATATTGAGAGAAAATGGAGAAGAAATATAGTGGATACTTATTTAATTTTATTTCTATCACATTAAAGATGTATCACCAAATGTAATACATATTAGATAAGAGGATCAGTGCTTCAGATCATCACGATTCGAACCATGTTAGATGAAAAAGAAGCCCACATTATGCCCGGATTTCATCAGCGTTTTCTTATTCAAAGGACGAATGCTTACATATTGATGGCAAATAACGAACTAAATAAGATGGATGAGGACCGTATTTTCAAATATCCAAATAAAGTAAACAATAGGTTTTTAGGAAAGATAGGACCCCGAGGTAGAATTATGGGAAGCACTTCTTATGCTTATTTTTTTTTATAATGATGACTTTGATACAAATAAAATTAAATAAGTACCCAGCTTAAGGAGCTTGCCACATCTAGCGTTGTTCTTACAAGCGTCCGTTACCATAAGTTCAGATTGAACAAAGACCAAGAAATTATACCGAATGCTTAATATGCAAATGGAGTAAAACCTTAGTTAATTATGTAACATACCTGTGGAGGACACCACACATGTGATCAGCAGCAACCATAAAGTGTCATCAAGGTACTACCTGCCGATGTTACATAAGGCTGTCGCTAAATCAGTTTACAATGCTATCTGGAAAAAAACAAACGTCTGTTCGGAGATAAATATGGAGAATCTTTCTGTTATTGATAACGTACATAGACATCAGCCCGAAGAATATTGTTGGAATATTCCCATCGAAACTCCTTCAAAAGAGAAACATCAACAACCCGCATATAGTTATTCGTGACACACATGAATAATATGTACCATATTAAAGTCAATTGTTGTGCTGATGTGAATATTTCGTCGAAAACCTGAGAAAGAGAAAAACTGCAAACAACTACTGCGACCGTTCGCTCTTGACTCCTCGAAAATAAATTGGCATTTATACTGATACTAGCTAGTTGCTGAGTTTCTTATCAAAAGCCTAAATGGCAATCTGGAGAATTAGGATTTTCAGAAAAAGGAATCACACAGTTAACATGAACATTGAATATACAATCTCTAAGCGGAACAGGTGCAGTATGCACGACGTTTCTCAAGTCCAAAACGTGACGTTGCTCTTGCTATGTTCATTCTACGAATGGAGCTTTGTATCTTTATTAGAGACAGTCTCCTTCCTTAAAGGAATCTTCAAAGGAAAAATGGAATAGAATGTGTGTGTGTGTGTGTGTGTGCTTGTGTCTTTGTGTGTGTGTGTGTGTGTACTTTCATTTACATATGTTGATAGAAAATATGTATATTTGCAGATTTTAAAAGTAGATAAATTTTTTCTTATTTCACATCATCTATGAAGTATACCAACTTTTTTTTTCTCCTCTCCGTTCTTAGATCAACACGAGTTATTTAGGTAATCACGTTTTCAACACAAAAACCTAATTTTAATTCATAAACAAGTTTTTCTCACACTACATCAATTATTCATGTCCAGAAATTAATCTTCTATATGTGAACATTGAAAAGTTTGTTCTTTATGTGTATTTATTAGTTCTGCATGCGTGTAGAATTTTCGATTGCTCTCTGCATGGATTTTTGAATAATCCATATATTTTGTAGGCGTGTATTATCTCCGTATGCTTCAATACTAGAACATCTGTATACATGCATGGGAGATCATTTGGTTGCATAACTGCTTATCTGGACGGAAATGTCGACAATAATGTTTGAAAGATTATGCATGTGATGAGCAGCGCATTAGAAAAGATATTATATTTAGAATTCATGGGTTATGATTGTTACTGATCATGTATATCCCTGAACGAGAACATGTAGTTCTTATGACAAAGCACTGCTGGCTTTCCGTTCCATTTATTAAGTATTCTAATAATTAAACATCCGTGCATACAATACCACAATGTTCACATGGAGTGCACAGGCTGTTTCGTTTACTTCCAGGCGGAGGAAATATGAATAGAAGCAGGAATTAATGGCTATACTGAATTCAGAGATCATGTCATATCTTGCAAAGGACATGTTACAAATAAACGAAAGGTCTGATGAGACATATAGTTTCCAAGAATAGTGGAGACATTGCATACAGAATATTAATTTTTGTATTGTGTTTTGAACAATCTGAATATGAGGCATACGAAATATAATACTGAATGTATTAGTTAAGTAGCTTATGTATTGAATGAAATATATTCAGTTGAAATCCATTCATGACTCTTGACCTGGAAAGGGTAAAATAAATTAAAATTGTAATTAAAATTGTTGTCTAAAACTAGCTTAAAGCTTTCACATTGTTTGGAACAGTCTCAATACTCCACATCATTAACCGTGTTTAATGTCATACTGTTGAGACCTCAATCAATCCTAAAGAGAGGCAGCCGACCGGTAACAGTTTCAAAACAAGAATAGATTACATAATGATTTTATGGGAAAAAATCAATGCTGATAACATTCATTCTTTTGATGCTTTCTTACTGAGCCTAATATCACATGCAAGAATATAATAATGATTCTACGAACTCTTTATACTATTTCCATATATAGACCTACCTAAGCATACATACATTTACGCACACGTACATACACACGTGGTCAAATATGTCAGATTATGGGTTTCAATCATTTGTAATCTCCTGGAGCGTAATCTTCCTATCAGATTACGCCATCACAGTGTCTTAGCAGAGTTGTCTCTTCTCTCTATCTTTTACTTGACAGACTGTCAAAATCCCTCCTGTGTGAATCCTCTCTCACTATTCCTCTAATAGTCACCACTGTTCTATGATACATGACACATACACACACATACACACACACACATATACACACACACACACACAACCATATATATAATATATATGTATATGCTCGCATGTATATATGCATACGTGCACATATGAATATATATCCTCGTATGTATGCATAGACTCATATACGTGTACACATGTTTGCGCATATGCATATACAGATGCATGGATGAGACGAGAGAGTTGAAGCGAAAGTGAAATAGATACTACATGTTGCAAGATGATACGTGATATCACACACGACACATGAAAATTAAAACAGATAC